>NW_024067329.1:0-52558 GCF_015039405.1 Cantharellus anzutake | reverse complement strand
CTTTGATCCGGTGAAATTCCTTGCTCGTTTGCGGTGGGGAAACAACTCGATCTTATGCTTGTGTACGTGACCTTTAGGGGGTCGGTCGAATGACGAAGCATGCATGCATGCATGCATGGCCGCATGACGCCTAACGTCTGCTCTAATTTTCTTGGTCCGTTGGCGCTCCTTATGTTATGCCGTGGACAAGTTCCATGGGGTGCCTTTTCTGAGCTCCTGACAATACTCAATATTGACCTAGAACCAAGCCATTCAACAGAAACCGGAAAAAGCACGCCATTTTTTGTCATCTTATTGTCTTTTTGGCAATTTCCTATTACATATGGTTGTGGACCTATTTTACATATGTTCACCCAACATAGGGGGGAGGTAAGCAATCCATCGATAGGAATCTTGAATTTCCTGTTGTATGTGAATCAAATCATATGGCTAGGGATCGAAGCCCGGCTATGTAATTGAATCGCGCGTTGTGCCTGGCGACGTCGACTTGGTTGCGGAAAATTCAAAATGACCATCGAGTTCACAAACGCTCGCTGCCCAACTTGTGGCATTACATACATGCAATAATGATTGGCACAGCTCTTTGCCGGGCGGCTAAATTTGGCCCAGACATATTACATATACAAGTTTGCGCAATATGTAACGCAAACTTGTTTCGATGAGCCCGTTGTATCGATTTTCCAGCGCCGGTTCATCGATCAATTGCAGACTTTTTGTCGAGCGTTTTGATGGTTATACATTCATCATATGTAACTGCAAGGCACCAACTATTAGCCATGCGTGCGTGCACACGTGTGTGCAGGCGAAAACCCCGTTTCTTTCTTTGGAGCGTGAGCGCACGCTGCCCCCCCCCCTCGAAACCAAATACATAGGTCCATCGCCGCCGCCCTCGCTCAAAGGGGGGACCTTCGAATAAATTTGGTCGTTGCTCTGTGACTAAATAATTCATCGGTGGCATATATTCCCTCTCGAATAATGAAATTTCATACCTGATTGCAGCATATTTCCTCAAGGGTCGTTATGTAAGGCTACCGCGTGCAAAAATGTCGCGATGATAGCCGTGCTTCTGCCTGGGATGAGTGATTAGAAGTCCGATGCAAGCAGATGCAAGTTAATATTATGCTGCTTCCGTGTCCTCGATTGCCAGGAAGTCGCCTAGAGAGATTCGAGCCTAGAACGCACAACACATTCTAGACCAAAAGACTAGAAGACAGGGATTCAGATCTCCGTTCCCACTCCAATCTAGAAACCCCGCCGACGGACAGCAACTTTGGGAGGGAAAGGAACATCCTGTTCCTTTCCCAATTGGCACAAAAAAAAAACCCTTCTTGTGGTAACACACAGGTTTTTGCGCGCTAGTGATGACATTCAGCATTAACAGGTGGCCTAGTCCCCACCGCGCGCTCACGGCCAGGCCCTGTGAAGGGTCGCCTCGGGATTTGTAGGAGAGTGTGAAAAGCTTGGTATGAATAGGTGAGTTTTTTTTCCTTTGGTCCCCATTTCAAATCCTAGCATAACGGTGAGCGGCTCCGATGTATTCATGCATGGGACTCAGGTCATTTCTTTCCACACTCCCTATCCCTGGTCAAGCATGGCATCCAACCCAGAGCGCAAATTGCCACTCGGGCGGATTGAGGACAATCGCCACGAAGGCCCCTTTTACTTTCAGGTCCCAGAATGAAATTGAAATTTCATCAGGCTCCGACTTGTGCCAGGCCGAACCGCCTCATTCCGACGTATTCTCGGATTCTCGGTGCCTTGTCTCAGGATATGAAATTCCCGTTTCTGGCTTTGTGTCGATACTTTGCTGTTTTCCCCCCTAGCTTGTGGGTTGCGCACTTATCGCCCTTGGGCAATGTGGCGGCGAGACTCTGTGGAATGATTAATTTGCAGCAGCACAATATCCGATCCTGCTTCTGGATGAGCAGTATCAAGTTTTGCGTACACCTCGCTCCCCCTGTCTAGTCACAGATGCATTGATCGTGAACCCCTTTCGCCTTCAGCTTCACAATCTCCAGCCAGGGTTTAACGGCTCCGACGAAAGCCAATATCCACCTCTCAATCGCGTGTTTCATTTCGTTCGCTGGGCCCGCCACCTGGCCCCATGACCCTTGTCACCTGCGCCAGGCACGGAAGACCTAGTTGTCAGCATTGGTGCTGGTAACCGGGATTAGCCCACCTGAATGGGGCTGGGGGGTTGGTTCTCGCCATAGAAGAGTCTGGATATGATGAACGATTTGGTCACGCTAGAATTCGTGCCTCTCCAGGAGAGGCGGACTTTTTTACTGGCACTCCGTTTATCGCCTTTTGGCCTTGCTTCTCTTCTCAAGGTTGTTGGCGCAACAATCCTGGATTGCGCGTCCGGGCCCTGTGACCCGACATCAGCACAATCCTCAGATCGATGGTGCCTTGATCTCAACGATACCAATTCCCGACTCCATTAAGCTGGAAAAGGCAAATTCATCGTCTTTTTTTTTTTGGTATTCGCTCACATATTTCTAATTCATCCAATCACAGGACGCATTCCCCTGGCCAATTTGGGCGGATTTCACAAGCACAATATGACGCCCGCGCTTCATTTGGCTGATCAACACTTGCTCGCCGGGAATTTGTTCCAGCGTTAATTTCAAAGTCCACGTTCCGAAACAGCGCCTTCAACCTCGTTTTAGTCTGATGGACCGCAAATGCCCCTTTTCAGGGAGTAGCCACCAATGCCCGTTCATAAAGTTGATCCAGGCAGCTTCATTTTGTTTCTATGCAAGAGTCGAACCCCGTTTGGGGGATTGATGAGTGGCCCCAGGTTGGAATGACTATTTCACTAACTTTACTCTCTAGGATGACAGCGGCAGTGCAGCCTCTGTAATTCTTTCGGATAGCTACACAACTCGTTCTTGCATGAACAGTGTATTAAGTAAGGTACACGCAATGATAGGGCAAGAAGTTGCTGGAAATACCGTTTCTTCTTTTTGTCTCCAATTCCTCTTGAAAATTTTCTTCCTTCTCCGAATAAATTCATGTTCCTGGCTTATCGCTGCCGGATAAAGGCATGTCCTTACAAAAAGTCCGCCACTTGGAAATTGCTGCACTTGCAAACTGGCTTCGGATATTCCCACAAAGGCTTGGCGCCACAGTTGCTTAAGCACTACACAAAGCACCTATCATATACTCTTAGTCCGCAAACTCATGACGCGGGCAACACAGGCCGGCAGAAGCATTCCACGTGTGAACGGATCGAGCATGTATTTGTCTTGGGTGCACATAGCGAACTTACTCTGTGGCCACGTGGGTTCACTCTTTGCTTCAAGTATGTGTGCCAGGCAGTAAACCAATGATATTGTTTGAGCCTCATTTACGAAACCCCTCTTCCAGCATCTCTTAAGACAGGCTGAGTTCACAGGGGGGAATGTGCCCAGTAATTGGTCTAACTCCGAAAACTAAGGTCGATCTAGCAAGCATAAGGTACAACTGATACAAATGGCAATAAAGAGTGAGAAATACAGGCAATGGAAGGCGCTAGAAGCAATGAATCCGTTGTTCAAAAGGAACAAAGAAGAAACTGTCTCAAAAATATAGAAAGAATTGAGATAGTATTGGGAAACGATCGAACCGCAGAAGACGTCGTCAAAGTTGATGGGGATATGAAAAACACGTGCGACGTTAAACGATGCAGTGGGTGCAATGTCCAATAGAGTGCTTCAGGTGGGACACTCGTATGATCGGTGGCCAAGCAATTACTGCGCTCGCCCCCCCGGTCCAACTGAGACAGCAGGGTGTTGCCAACACTTGCACTACATCGCTCGGCGTAGGACGACCGCTACTAACAGCGCCGCGAGTGCCATGATAACAGCATCAAGAGCAAGGGGAACATCTCGCGGGGTCATACCTTGACCATGAGGATCATTGGTGCGGGACAGCGGGGAATTGTGACCCCCGACAGGGGGACGCTCGCTACGGGGAGGAAGAATGCGACTGGCGGGTGTTGAAGGAGTGAGATCAAGAGGACGCGAGATGGTTGAAGGTGCTTGAATGGCGATTGAACTCGGTGGAGGGGAAACTGGTCGTTGTTCAGGGATGGACGGAGGTTTTGTGATGGCGACGGGAACGAGAGCGACAGCCCCGCCTTGTTCCTCGACACTTGCTTCCTTTGTAAACTGCAGGGCTGGTGTTTCCGGAGTCGCTGCTTCTGTGGCCGGCTTGGCCGGCGGTAGCTCCTCCTTATCCAGAGCCGTTTCCGGTATTGGCGTGCATGTGTCAGCCTTCTCAATCAACTCTCCGGAAGCTTGGCCTGAGGCACTTGACGTTTCGATTGGTGGAGAATCCTGAAGGGCTTCGGCATTTGACTGCTTGCACTGGGAACATACCTATGATACGAAAATTTAGAAAATAAATAGGGGCATAGAGGCGAACTATACTTTACCCAGTGTCGAGAGCTGCAAAGTTGGATGTGAGTTGGTGATTTTATTCTATTCTGTGAACAAAGGCAACTCACAGGGTAGCTAATCGCTTCCTCTCAGGCACTGGTACCTCGATGCCTCCAACGCCACTAGCATCTTCTCCTTTCAGTGGGAAGAAGGACTGAAGACCTATGATGGCTGGGATGTCATGTCAGGATGAGCATCACGTGAAGGTTCACAAGCACCGGTTAACGGCAACGAACCAGTTCGAACGCCCCATGACGGCTGCCATTGGTCTTCATGATATGCCGTGAAACTAATGCAAATCTTGATGAAATGAATCGTCTGAGTAAAGGATATGTGAACAATGGACATTCAAAGTATCGTACCTTCTTATTAAGCTCAAATCGGCCGTTTGGAGTTAGAAGCATTATGGAAGGCGCCTTGAACGGGTATTCTGGGGGGAGCAATATCCGCGCATGATACAGCCCTCCCTCAAATTCCGTACCAGCAGGCCCTCGTAGTGTACAATGCCAATCCTTATGATGCCCATCAGCTCCTGGGCCAATGGTATTGATCCCAAGATTGCAGACTTACAAAGATATCGTCCTAATAAGCAATGTACGTTAGGGAAATGCAAAGGTGCCGCAACAGCGGTGAACACATACTTCAAGAGGGCTAGCAATGTACTCGGTGGAGCTGTCGCGCTGCAGTTCGCGTGCCTCGGCCATTATTCGCTTCACACCTAGATCGGAAGCAATTATTTGATGCAGGAAGGGATTCTCAATGCTACCCAGGTACGCACCAGAGTTGTTCTTGTTGTAGGTAGACTTTGAGGACATGTTTTCACGATGGTCAACGTGGAAGTTTCAACCCAAGCAATTATTGGAGCAGCATCAATTAGTGGTCACAGCCGCCGGTAACACCACGTGATCAACTTCATAATAATGAAAGTCGACCACCTCAAAGTACGCCCAAGAAAAGGTGAGTATTGTTCTGTTCGAGAGAACTGAACACAGTGAGATGGTCTTTTCGCCTTCAATCTAGTGAAGAATGCTGCTCCGTGCGCCTTGCAGCTTGCCACCATGTTGAACTGCTGGGCGAGCAAAAATGATTTCCGATCAATCGGACCATGTGCAGACGCCGCTCAAAGTCTAAGATTGTGCATGGGAGGAATGGTGAGCACTAAAAACATCCACTGCTTTTCCGGGATATTTGATGTCCCGCCGACTGCAGGCTGGGGGCCGTGTGAAACCTCGCAAACCAACGATAAATTACCATCTTGCTCGCCTTGGGAAGCAAATATGAACAACCTTTAGGGTAATGCTAGGCCCTCGACAGGAGCCAAGATAACTTAAATTTGCAATAATGATATCAAACACGAGCATTCGAAGCCACTCATTTTTCTGTTTGACCGATGACATAGGCAACCTCCGTGACGATCCTGAAAATCTGCAGTGTCTCTTCATCAACGCCAGCTGATAGAGTTGTTCGTCGTTCTGCGTCCAAGGCATTAAACTGTGCGGCCCAAGCGTCCCGCTCCTCCACTGCACGCAGGTTATGGCACACCGCCGAAAGAATGTAAAGTGCTTCGAGTGCTTTCTCGAACTTCGATATAGTCCGATAGTCTCTGACGGCCCGAATCAGATGGGGCCGTGCTTCTTTTAATATTTCCTCATTGATATCTAAAGGGGTGATATTCAAACCGTCTTGTTCCGACTTGGGTAGTGTCTCACCTGCGCCAGCTCCAGCCATCATCAATCGCGCGTATGTCAAGCTTCCGTAAGCGCGGAGTTCAAGATCGTCCGCGAGGAGAATCTTGAGAACGGTGAGTCGTTTGGAACACAAGACTGATTTCCAGTGCATACCTGTGGTAGAACTTCTTCAATCATGTGTTGGCCAGATTTTGGTAGACCAAGGTCAATTGCGATGTCGGCAAGTAGTACTACTGCGATGCGGTAATACTGAAACATCCCTCGAAATTCTGAACTCCAAACGGCCTCCATAAGCGGCTGAACAGCTAGAACGGGCTGATTCGCTTCCTAAGCAAACCAGACCACATATACATTCGTTTACCATACGGGGTCGAGAAGACGTACTTTGTATCGCAGAGCTAGCTGTAGAGACTCAGTTATCACCGTACGACGATGGAACGGAGACGGCGCGCCGACCGACTGAACTTCAGGTCTTGGAGACGGTTGGTTTGGCATGAGAAAGTCACGTTGAAAGGACGCATGTCCTCTGTGGAAGTTGATGTGATTATGTACACGATCACCCTATTATTGGAGTCAAGATAGAGACTTACTTCCGTTCCGCTGTGAAGTTGAAAACATTCCACACTTCCAAGGCCCATATTTGATATTGCTGGAATGTCAGCCCTCGCCAAGTTTGTGGGTCCAGCAATAATTTAAGTGCTTCATCAGTTGCACCCTGTCTCGTGTACTGCATAGTTCTTCATGAGAAATGAAAATGCGATAGCCTAAAAGCATTATCGCACCCGTGATGCTCTGGCACAGACCACAGACATACGAGAATCATCATCGCCAACCTGAGTGAAGGCCAAGATGATGTTCTCGTGGCACTTGGCGAGCGTCTCCACACCTGCACCTCCAGGTTTGCACACGGTGACGAAGTAAAGGATGTATCCTCACCTGCTAAACGCCAAAGGATGGCGCAGACAGCATGCCTAGGCCATTTCTCCACACCAACATTAATGAGGACAGATTTAGCATCCCACACTCCGATACTCTCTGCTACCTTGGTGAATAGGATTTTCAGCCCTTCTCCCTATGAGGGCGTCAGTCTAACGCCGAACACACCAGGTAGAAATCCTCACAAGCTCTAGAAGCTTCTTGATTTCCCAAAGAATATCCAGCGGGTTTCCCCAGACCTGGACAGAAATAGCACGATCTCGAGCGAGGAATGCGGAGCCTGGGTCTGGGTCAAGGCGCTGCATGAGACTGATCACCACGGTCCGAATCAGCGGCGAGGACGAACATAGGGGAAATCCACTCACTTTTGACAGCGATCCAGTGTGAAATGATCATTCTTCTCTTTTGAAATCTTAATCGCTTCATCGAGAAACTAAAGAAACCATCAACCACGTTAGATGCGAGGTCCTGAATTGGCGGGCTTACCTGACGGGCAGCCAGAAGTTCGCCCCTTGTATAATGAAGTGTGGCCATGCTTAGAAGTGAATGCTGATACATAGTCCTGAAAATAGCCTCTTGAGCACTGTTGGCGACGAAGCGAAATTTGTGCTGACGTGTCATCAGTCGCAGCAAATCGTTGGTCAAAGAAACGCCTCAAATTGTCTACTGCGGCTTTGCTATCCCCAGTCTTCAATGAATCCCCGGCTCTAGAAGAGCGTGTAGCCAAATAATAAATAGTGCAAAAGAACACACTCACATTTCGTAATATGACTGCTTTGCATTTTCAGGAAGATCCAGGATGCCTGGATATATGAGGAGGCCTACAAGGGAGGTGTTAAGACGGTCCGCTTCCTACAAACATGCAAACACCACCCTCACCCCTTCGCCTCTCCTTTGAACCGATATAGTATCCCGCCCCTTTATCCCCGTCACACCACGCAATAAAGTCATTACACAAGCGCAATTGACCAGCAAAGGACAGCTTGCGAAAGCTCAAAAAACTCCTTCGAATAAACATCCCAAAGAATGATCGTCGTTCCTGAGTAAAGCATAAGGAGGGATTCCCTGAGCGGAGTCAATCCGACAAACAAAAGCGCAGGAACTGGTGTTCTCTTCCTTGATATGAAAACTTCAGCTGCGTAATTGGGCAGTACAGGATGAACCCACTGGTTCATCGACCCCAGGCACGAGACTTCGCACATCTGTATACGAGCTGATGTAAGGGCAATGCACAAAGCTATCCAACTGCTCCGTATACCGCTAAATAAGTCACCCATCACTTCCGGAGTGGAAATCATCTTGGGCTAGTCCGAGAATAAGACTGAAATGTATGTTGGTGGAACATGCGCTACGCACTGCCTGATTCAAAGTGTGAGAAAGAAGAGCCAGCTCCGAGTTGAGTGACGGGTCATCAAATCCGTTCACTAGTTTAGACACCAATTGGTGATATGGAGTTGGGGGTTTCAACTGTGTCATCGGTTAGAACCTCCAACGATACCCGCATTTACATTCTACTTGCCTCTCCTATTTCTCGCGCCAGAACTCGTAGCATTCTCATCCTAACTTTGGGATGCAGTGTCGTCGGACCTATACCAGGCTCACCATAATCCACACCGCGATGGTACACGAGAATCATAATAGTCAAGCCAACATGATGAGGATACAAGACATTGGGCATTGGTGGCCCTCCAGGGATTTCCATATTAAGGTTCATCGGTAAAGGAGGCGGAGCAGCCATGGTTAGGGATCCGGTGCAAGTCGATAGGCAAGAACTTTGTCGCGTCGCGCTACTTTGCTTCCGCTTGCGCGTCGATCATTTACTTGTTGCGGCCACCGATGAGCTCATCCCAGACTGAGTCCATGTGATCGGCAGCTCGTAATTGGGACTTTTTGTATCTAACATTCCGTTCAGGGCGCTGGCCATGCTCCGAAGCACGCTTGGCCAGTTTTACCGCGTCACCATCCAGGATGGCCGTATCTTCATTGGTGCCTTCGTCTGCGTTGATAAAGAGAAGAATATGGTTCTAACTAATACTGAGGAATTCTGCCCTGATGCAACCGACATGACAAGAGGGCGGTATGTTGGACTTGTAATGATCCCTTGGCGCTGGGTTGTAAAGGCAGAGGTCGAACATAAATCTTGAACATGTAAGCGCCTATACTTGCATTCCTGGTTTTTCATTACTCAAAAGTGAAGGCTGTCGGTATCTCCACATATTATACGTTTCCCGATTCGACTTTCTTTGGCCATCTAACTCATTCTTAAAATGTCCACACCACTCGAGATGCAAGACTGTTGCTTCCTACCAGCGCCGGTACCAACAAGGCTCAGTAACTTCGCTTGTCCGCCCCGTGACAGGATGGCCCTCAGTAAGATTGTCTATTCGAAATCTTCCGCATTGTTTGATCGAGTTTGATATCGGAAGAGATCATCGGTGCATTATCATTGGAAATACAGCTCTGAGGTTATGAAAAATGTGGACGGATAGAAAGCGTGTATACGTCACCGCAGTCGAAACCCATAGTGAACACGGGTGCTCATCTTGTGAGCACGACATATTCACAACGGGGTAAGAACCTGACGTGAACCGTCCGGCCGCTAGACACCGCCAGAGAAAGGCACCAATATTGTCCGAATCGTCAAGACGAAAGAAGGGGTTTCGCTGTCGTGGTCGAAGTGTGAAAACGGTGTTGAGGCGAGAGAAATACAGGGATGTTGAGGATGTTGTACGAATACAAAGTGTCAAACGATGGCATCAAAGAGGCGTCCGGCTACATGAAATAAGTCGTCACAGAACATGCCCAGTCGCGTGTTACAACCCTAGTCAGAGAGGGCCAATTCTACGCCGGAGTACGGCTATCGGGGTAATTGACTTTGCCTCCAGGACCCATCCACCACCACCTTCTGTTTGGGAGGATCCGTGTGTTTGGTTCGACACGCAACGGGGTACGAGCCAGCTCAATTAGAATACGAGCAACATTCCGGGCATCCTAAATAACCAGAAAGGTGGTCAACACCGTATTCAAAGGTCCTTGCGCTGATCGGGAAATGACCTACTCACATCCAAACCACAATGTAATCGCCCAGTGAACGATGGCAATAAGAGGGCAGAGAGTTGCATGGGTATAGGGAGATACAAGTGTTTTTGATTATTCCGCTGGATATGCGCTGCTGTGGATGTCATTGGTTCGCGCTATCAGAGAGAAACATTTCGAGTGGCGGGTTCGGTACATCGGCATCAACTAGACACATCGCTATACATACCAGTTCGCGGCTCGCCATTAGGCTCGCCACTGATTTTCGAATGTCCAAAATATCCCCCCGCAGATAGCCTGGAATTGGGATCTGAAGATACGATATATAAGATCCCCATCCAGCCAGTTGGGGAACAGATCACCTGCCTTGGATATATGAGATTGCTTAGCGACAAAATCTCTGATATCGAATGGACCATCGCAGCAGAATATGAACTTCTGCGAGCGTGCGCCAGTGTGTGGGTCTATCAAGCCATGGTGCGCAAGAAACTCTGCGAACAAACCCAGGACCTCGGGCCAAGTTGGCGCTGAATCAATGTCCGCCTGGAGATTGAGGATCAAAGGTTGGAGTTCGTGATTATGACACGCGGGATTGCTGATAGAGCATCAAAATCACACCTGGGTGATACCAGTGAGATCCGTGCAAAAGGTGGACAATTGAGGCCTCCATGTAGGTCGAACATAAGAACGGAACTCGGCTACTTGAACAAGGCTGCTTGCACGGCCGTCTTCCGTCTGATCATTCCAACGAAGAAGGATGACTGGCCATTCCTAATCAAAAGGGATAGCATATATTTCCCTGCTGTGCAGAGGAAGTTTTGGCAACATACTATAATCTCGTTTGGATAATCAAAACCGCAGCCGCTGTGACAAGTTGCCTCGACATCCACGACAAGGAAAGCATCATAAGGTTGCATAGTCCGGATGTCCTCCACGAGAGTCTCTGCTACACTCTCAGTAGGACTTGACCAGTCGCTCTGGACTATAAGTTTATCTGGCGGGCGGATAGGAATGTTGATGGGGGCGGAGGGAGGCTTGATCACAGCTTTCGCAGAGCTCGCAGCGGACTGTCTAAAACGTTTTCCTTTACTAAATCTGTCGCTTCGCTTGTTCTGCCTTTGTGGCGGCTCCTGGGGCAGAGACATTGGTGAGGTCGTTGACGATAAGGTCTTGCGAAAATGCGGGGCAACCACGGAGAGAAACCGGCGAACAGAAAAAACAGTAGCGAAGAAAACAAGAAGAACGGTTGCAGATGGCCAGATGGGCACCGATCCAATAAACTCCAGAGGCGACCTGGTCATGGAGAGAATACGGGAAGCTCGGATGCTCTTCGTGAACCGAAGCTGTCACGTTGTAGCACAGCCCTCAGCGGCTTTGAGACATTATTGGGCGTCTCAAAGCTTATGTTTCCTGCGAGGCGAAGATGCGCCCAAGCACCAAGCGATTAATTTGTAGCGATTTCCGATAACCTATCCCTATCCCTTTTGAAATTGCGATGATCGTGCATTTATGGCGCCATTGATCAAGACGCAATAAGTAACTCCAATTGTCCGAAGATCCCACGGCGTCATCCCCAAATTACGATGTGTGGAAAGCTGGCCCCTCTGAATATCCGCACATACTTACTCCCAAAGTTTGCCTCGCGGTTGGCTACTCTTCGAAGGCCCTTGAGGATCCCCCCGTTCTGGAGCCCATTCAAAGCTAATGTTGAGGCCACAGTGCCAGTGTTCAAGTTCCAATGTTGTGGATATCCTCTTGGTCCTTCGTGCGAGGAAAGCTAGCTGGCTTGAGGCATGCAGTGTGCTGCAAGGCAAGCCGTGTGCTACACACGTTGTACTTAGAAGTGTCCTAGAGTGAACTCCGAGTGACTGCGCAATTCGGGGATGAGCCTGCGGCCATGAATGCCGGTGATGATGCCGACTAATGTTTTGCCGATGTAGTAGCAACGTTACAATGTTTCGAGCGGACCAGTACTAGCGCGCGTCTATCCGTGTCGCACAGCAACTCATTAAGGTGTACTGCCACAATACAAACATTCCCCATTGGCCACAAAAACAGTTCCATGGCGGGTGACAATCTTGTCTCTGGTGATGAGAGCGAACTTGTAGAGCACGAAGCGAAAGCGAAGGTCTCCGCAAAGGCTGAAAAAAGTCGGAAACGGAGAGCGAAACAAAGCGAACAAAAAGCCAAGGCGGGTCTCGTCTTCGTTCCATAAATTGTCACACTTAGTTAATTCCATGCTTTTTAGAGACAACGACTCACCATCCCCGATCCCGAAGAACTCCGCAGCGCTGCACTCACTGCGTCTCAGTCCCCCTCGTTTCTTGCGAATTTATTGGTAACCGGGCAGATTCAAGTATTCAAAGGCATAAGTGAGCTCGAGCTCGACGACAAGCGAATACCAGGTATCGTGTCACTGGCATCACACATACTTCTGGTATTTCCCCCCCTGATACCGCCACCATCATTTTCTTAGAATCTTGCATCATTGACACTCGGTCGTGGAAAGGAGAGAGAAATCATGAGATCCTCCCAGAATTTATCCGGCAAGGTTGGTGGGCACTGAAATATCATAAGACGACGTTATGCACATGGCCTGGGATTTTGGAGTATCCTAAATGGCTATCAAATGATCAAACGCGTGTTCATGCATTTCCGTCCACGTTAAGTCTCAATGTAACTGATCAGAACCGTCTTCGCCCTAGTGCAGTTGATCGTACACTGGCGACACGGATCGGACAATCGTCGAAGGACAATGGGGCTCCGACATGCATCATTCTGGCCGGAAATGCCCTTCGTGTTCTTGATCTCATAAAACCTATCAAGACCATGACTACTGAAAAGAGTGGAGAGATCAGCAAGGTGAGATGACCTGGCCGACCGTGCCTACCGCGGATAAGCTCAAATTTGCGATTTTTTCTAGCTCTTCGCCAGACACTTCAAATTATCGCAGCACGCGGCTCATCTGGAGAAAACAAAAGTTTGCGTGGCAGTCGGAACCCCGAACCGAGTTCATGCTCTGTTAACTCAGACAGGTATGCTATGGTGGCAGTATTCTTTCCCTCGCCTTCAGTAATGATGATGGTGTATCCCCTAGAATCGCTCTCTCTTACGGCTTTAACTCATGTTATCTTAGATGTGACCTTTATGGATGCCAAAATGCGTTCCATGCTGGATCAGCTGGAGACGAAAGCGGACGTTTTTCATGTTCTTACGCATGAACCGCTACGGCAGCGGTTGGTGGATGGGAAAACTTCTTTGATTTTCTTCTGAATCGCCGATCTGCTAAATATTATAATAAAGTGATCGATACATAATACGTGCATGACATTTAGATGTATTAATTGGAGTGGAGATGAGGGTTGGTGCCTTGGAATGCTTAGAAGCCTTTTGGATTCTCCCGTAGTGTGATCTAGACGTCAATGAGGCCACACCCAGCACAGGAGTAAGGGAAATATGCGAACCCGAGTGAACTTTGGTACTTTGTGTACACTCTTACGGAATTTAGGACTTTTTCGGTTGAAAGTGGTGTATTTGTCTCTTGCAGGCATCTCGTGCTCTTTCGGCAATGCCAGGGCCTTGGTCTACAAAAAGTACATCGGAATTGGCACGCCCTGGTGGCAATGGGGTCACAACACAGATTGAACTCACCAGGGCTCTTAACTGAACGCCACTCTGCTGGATGGCTTCGATAACGCTATCGACTTTCTTCAGTCTATGCCTTTGGTTAGCTTTACGTGTGGGGGACAACCGCCATGGCGACTTCCTACATTGATTCTGAGGCTCCAAATTAGTCCATAACAGCAGTGTCATGTGGGCTCACCATAACAGGCCCCCGAAGTTAACGCTACTAGGTCTGAAAACGCCAAACATAGCCAAGAAAAAGCGCTCACTGTGTATTGGAGAAGCACTTTCCCAAGTGGCAGTGCTTCGGCAATCGCCACGGACATGTCCGACAGCGCATTCACATATGTTGAGCGAAAGAGCAAGAATCATCGAGCAAAAGCAAAAGCAAAAAAGGAATCCTTCGCTAGTTTGCTAGCGCGTACTTCAGAGACCCTGTCAGCGGAGCTTTGGCCCGAAAAATGCCTCTGTATGTTGTATGATCCTTCGGCGGCCCCTTTTTCGCCGTCCCTTCTGCGTTACACACCTTTTGAGTTCACTCTGGTCCTTCTGCCTTTCGATCAAACAGCTACAATCCAGGCCTTTTGTGAGGGTCTAACGAACGTTACGATGCCTCGTCAATGTCTATCTCTAGGCCTTGGAAGCCCTTTCTTCTCCCGCGGTTCTCGCGCGCAGCTTGATATGCTTTTGGCAATTTGTAAACGGTTCGATATGGTGAGAAGTGTGCGAAGGTCATACACGTCACTGTCTGCTGATTGGTTTCCTGCGCTTTGATATTGGACGGTTGAAAACGCCCGTGTCTAAATTCGTTATCGTAAATCGGATCAGCACCATGAAGATGTTATCGTAGCCGATCCAGCGTTTCAACAGGAAGATATCGATGGATTGACCGCTCTTGGCTTTGTCGTGACGTCTGTTATCGGAGTGAGTACCTCATAATTAACATTTCAATTATCTGCATGGGAGCATGTGGATTCTTTGCACCACGAATGAAATGCTGTGGCGCCATATGCTCACTTTACACCGGGAGACAGAACGGTCATTACGACTTGACCCCAAGGGTACTCCTCTACATGCCCCATTGTGATCTGAGTCTGCACGAAGACATCTTCAAGCATAATTGGGAATCAAGTCGTCTGCACGGTCTTTTCATGATCGCGAATGATCTGACCATATACAGCGAAAGGTAAATGGATTTTCTTTTCCAATCTGAATGATCCTTATCGTTGGAATTGTTTTCATTTTCGAAAACACCCCCCTACTTGTTCGCACGCTTCTCATCGTTTACCCGCATGCCAATCCGCCCTCTATCGAACATTTTGGATGATGGATGAATGGCCGGTATATCCAAACGATGTGGCAGTATGCCCACGCACAAACTCCGTGCGAAGGCCCCATTTACTGCTCAGCTCCGTAAGTTCCAATGTCGAATCTTGCTTCTCCCTTTGTCCCAAGATCGCCGCGTCTTCCAACACGATTCTTCCATGGTATACATATCCGCAACAAAAAAAAAAAAACACTCGAGCGGTGCTGATGGTTACTACCCCTAACCCCAAGTTCCCTGACCTGTGCCTTAAAAGTTTTATTGCGTGCAAAGCTCAGAAAGCCCCTATACCAAGAAATCGGGGCTGGTCCTAGACCATGTGCTGAGGGTTGATGAGATGAACATAGCCCAATACTCATAACCGGGAAAATCGCTTTGTCTCGGCCCTTCTCTTTTGCCTAGGCTCATTTGCTTCGGTCAGCTCAGTCCCGATCCATCATACTGACATTGTATCACTTGTTCCCCTATCAAATTAGTCCCGCACCTGTGCATCCAGCGTCTACCTAAATGTGCTTCCTTTCCTGAAGCATTCAATGACCTTGCAATCCAATGGATCCCGAACAACGGGTCTCTCCCACTTCCATTCTCAGTTTCACCCCTTTCCCCAACCGAATCGAGGGACGAGGAGGATGCCTTGGTCAGTGCAATAACCGGTAATTTGGCCATGATATCGATATCGATCCCCGAGCGTCCTAATGGTCAGATAGAAAGTGAAAAATCGCAAGGGTAGGTGACCGTAGCCGTAGCTGGGAAGAAACAACATCAGAAGAGGATGAGTTTGGGCAAGAAGCCGGGATCCGTGTTGTTTTTTTTTTTGGGGGGGAGGGGGGCGATGGACTATTTTTTTCCTGGATTCGGAGACCACCACAATGGACACGCCGCCCCAAGCCAGCACAGCGGTTGCCCCTATATCTAGGGACACGACTTTTGGATAATTGGATACCTGGCGCAGGGAGTTAGGGTCTGATACGATTCAGCAGGTCATATCAAGATCTTGGGCCGTAGCTTATGCTTGGGAATTTGGAAGGGAGAGCTCGACAAGGCGGATCCCGGCGAAGGAAACGGACGAAATCGGCAAGGGACTTTTTTTCGAGATCGGCAACAACACGGGTACTGTGAGACCATGCTGGCTTGTGCGTGGGTGGGCCAAAAACAAAAAAAACTAGTTTCATCCGGTACTGCAGCCGCCCGCGCTCTAGTTTCTTCGATCGATCGGCCATCCCCTAGTAATGATAATCATTCGCACCCTTATGTTTGGACTCGTCTGACTTGTAAATGCACTGTACTGAGCTGGCTTGTATGAAGGATCGATTAAACGGCTCCCTAGCTTCATAATTCGTCTGTATCAATTAACTCCAGGCTTTAATTTGCCCATGCATGACTTCATTCCTATCTCGCTCGATCCAATCCCCATGCATTGTTTCTTGCGGTAACACCATAATCCTTCGCACACCCATTCATCTCTCTCTCTCTCTCTCTCTCTCTCTCTCTCCTTAAAAATTTCCGCTTGAAATACACAAGTACATACATACCTTGCTACTTACAGTAAGCTTCGCGTTTCAATTTATTTATTTTTTTCCACCACACTTTTTATACTTACGATTCCTAGAGCCCCTGCATGCAAGCTAATTACTTGACTCGTATATTAATCCCGGCCGGTTTCGATTCGATTCGAAGGGCAACCCCAACGATCATCCCCGATTTTTTTTAGATACCGGATTGCCGATTGCAGGAAAATTTTACCCTGAACGACCTGAGACCTTGCACCCCTCTCTCTCCTTCTCTCTCTCTCTCGGTTCCCCCCCTCCCTGACTGGTTGGTTCTTATCACTTACATAGATAATATAAATCCTTTCGAGCTCCTTTCATCCTCTTTTGTTCGACTTCTTCTAACCGGGTTCCGGACCCGTGCAGTGGTACCAATGAGAAGCTCAAGCGCTGACTAGCGCACGAGCACATTGAGAAGATTGCGCCGCTAGCCCGATTAAAAATCGCAGCGCCCCCGGGCCTGTTCGCTAATATAATGATAGTGGAAGGGATAATTGATTAATGAGATGTTTGCGCGGGTAAGGGGGGATGGGGGTGCATGTCTGCGGGTCTGCGGGAGCCGTAGCAAGTAACCATGCATGATCTTATGAACCCTTTTTTTTTCTTTGCAAGGGCATCTCACCCGAGCCTTCCCAACTTAGGAGGGGGCTATATACTATACTACCCTGGCGATAATTTCATGTATCGAATCCATCCACCTCCTCTTTCTCCTGGAACGTCCTTGTGGAAGAATACGTGTACCTTATAGTATCATCGGGCTTGAGTTAGCCTGGGACAGATCGAGAAGCACGGATCCGTACTAAAGCCCTCTCACAATCCAGCTGTGTATATAGTACATATCGCTAGCTGTGCATGCATGAATCAAATATGCAATTATGTAGCGCAACCACATGCACAGCTAGTCTAGTCTAGTCCCTACGTCAAGGCGACTTGAGAAACTTTAGCCCCCCCCCCCCCAGATAAGGACAGTCTTTTGCGCTCATGCATGCATATTTCATTCGATCTAGCTTTGTTGTCTGTGCATATATACGCATCAGCTTTCCAGTAGTTGCATGCAGGAACAATTAGAGAAAGCAACATACTTGAGCGATCACCGCCAATATTTTTTTTTTTTTGTGTTCCCCTCTCCGCGGCTTCGGCGCAAACCTCCAAGCTATACATATACTAGCTAACAGGGACATCACAATGATTTACCCGTTTTGCATGGGTTGGGGGGGACCCAAAATCGTCTCCCGGGCCCTTCGTAACGGATCGGTTGAGCCGGTTCATCGCGGCGTTTTTGCACAAGTACTTGCTCTACTTTACATAGTAGGAAGGTAGTAGTAGTTATCCCTGCCTACGTTTTTGTACTGGCACAGATCGTTAATGGCAACGAGTCGGAACCCTTCCCTTCGGAGAATCGTCCCGAACCGGACGTACAATACAGTATAACAACTGAAGAACTACATAAATAGTATACACCAACCGCAATACGCAGTCAAAGGAACAAGTCGATTATTGTTCTTGCTTGCTGCATATTGGATGATCCCCCCGGCCTCCCCCTTGCCAATACTCGAAATTTCCCCAGTGTTCAGTTATCACTGTTCGCAATGAATGCAATGCAACAACCACCTTCCGCAAACAAACAATGTTCGTGTACGTTATGTAGCAACGCACTGCCATCTTAAGCGCTCGCGCGGCATCTACGTACGGTCGCGTCGATCGCGTAACGTAACGTAAGCGCCTCCACACAGCTCCTAATTGCCAATTAAGTTGACGATGGGGGGGGGGGGGCCCCGCGCCATCCATCAAGGTTGATATCACTCCAACCAACGTCAACGCAACACCACTTGTCGATCGCGCCTCTTATATATATACATAATGTCGCCGTCGCGCGTCGTCGACCCAGCTGAGCCCCATCATGATAAACGATCGCGAACCAACCACTAGCAAACGCTTACCCCATCTATATTACACACATGACGCACACAAGTACAACATTACGTACTTACACACTTGACAGAGCCTTTCCAAATGGATCTACCTTTACCAACGAAGTTACTTACTCTTCCCAATAATGCCCAAACCGATGGTTCCTTCGGAAACACACCCACACGTACACGCCACGTAGTACCTCATGTGTGTGCGCGCGCGCGCGCGCCAGAAGCACGTACAAGCGCAGTAGCCAAAACTGGAAGCGAACAATAATGTTCCTTAGCCCGCGCTGTTTGCGTATACATCGGCCAACCGTAGCATGTAATTAACTGTGTATATATATATTGCACATATGAAACTTCCCCCCCTTTTGCAACGGAATTAGCCAGAACGTTCTCTCAGAAGCAACCCAGCAAGGCTTTGCAGAATCCACTAAGAAGAAGCTGGTCACTAGTCCTTCTAGCACGGGACGCAAAGTGGCACCGCACCGCCCCCCGCCCATGGCAATTCCATTCAGTCGTAGCTAGCACTTTTCATTCTTGGTTCGATCCTTTCGGCGCTTACAGGATCGACCCAGCGCCGAGGCAAATACCGAATCGCGGTGCTTGTGCGGCATCCACTTCGATAGTCCGATTCTGACGCGTGTGACGTATGTGCTCTAAACTCAACAACGGAGTCCAATATGTAATTATATGAGAAACCAGGACAGCGATATACCGGAATGGACAAAAAAAAGAGTAAAGAAAAACTGAAAAAGAGAAAAAGAAACCAGAGGCAGCAAGCAGCAGAGGAAGGGGAACTACCAAACAGTGATAGAGAGAAGAGAGTGTGTGTGAGAGTGAGAGAAAGAGCAATATGAGAAATTGATTGTCTTGTGGGAATAGGAAAAAAAGAAATTGATGTTTGCAAGATGAAATGAGTTCTCAATCTGTTATGCATGGGCAAGCATTCTGACTGACTGGCTAGCGGTGGGGGAGTTGTAATGATATGGTACAAAAAATCGTGCTGCGTTGCAATTGCGTGGGTGGTGTTGACGTGGGGAAGCGCCGTGTGTTATGGTGTGAGCGGAAATGAAATTGGGTGGGGCTAGATCAGCGGTCCCCCCAACAAGTCGGATGAGATAGACGAGAATGGATAAGAGCGTGTGATAGATGAGTAAGATGACGAAGGCGCTAGTCTAGCACAGGTTGGGTTCTCATTCGTAACGCTGGTTGGATTGGTCCATGGTAATGACGAGAGCGATTAACGATGGGGAGGGGGAACCGAGACGCGGGGAAGAATCTAGGCTTAACAAAGGATTCAGAAAGGCAGAAGGGCGGAGAACGGGAAAACCCTTTTGGAGGAGATACAAAAGCCGCGCGCGCAGGGGTAAAGGATAAAAATGGAAGGACGACGGGACGGGAATACGGACAAAACGGTTGGGAACACGGAAAAGAGAAGAGATAGAATGCCGCCTTCCATTTTTTATTTTTTATTTTTGCTACTGCCCAATCGTAGTTTCAGCCGACCCCCCGAAAAAGAAAAGAAGTTGGTGTCAGAATCCATACGTCCTGGAATAATGGCAGGAAAAGAAATCGCTCGGTGGTTGTCGAATATAGGAGCACCGCTCATCATCAAACTCGAACAGCGACAAGTTCTTTTCCAGCAGGTGCCGTTGATCATCCTTCTCGTCACTGTCACCACGATTATCTGTTGTTCGGCGGAGAGATGCGGATAGCGGGGTAGAAGGCTCCGACCTACTGTCATCAGAATCCGAAGAGTCCTCAGTATCGAAATAGGGTAACCCATCGTATCCGCATGTGCAAGTTATCGGTGGGAACAGAGGTCCAAGTTGGGGTCCAGAGTCGGACTCGGGGGTGCAAGCATGTGGGTCATAGTGGTCATACGACTTGGTTTCGACGGTCGTACTGGGTGTCGGTGCATCACGAAGAGACGGGAAATAGATATGTGATGCAGGTTGATAACGAGGTGGATAATAAGGTGTTGCAGGAAGGTCATTGTCATCGTCATCATCATCCTCAACACTGTCGTCAACAAGGTCTGAAAGGACGGCGTCCAACCATTCCGACTCGTCAAGGACTACGTCGGGGAAGTTATCCGGTTCATTCGAAGTACTCGTACTAGCCCATGAAGAATTGTCCGGAAACACGAAGCCAAATCCATAATCCTCGTGGTGATTTCGGTCCCGCGGTGAGATGGACCCTTCTGTGTGTTGCAAACCACCGAGTTGAGACTCGGTGTCTACAAATGACTGTGAAGAAGATGAAGAGGAAGAAGAGGAGGTTGAGGCTAAGGAAGTGTTGGACTTGTTCCTAGTACTGAGGAGTAAGTTCTGTGTGAGCACGAGACGACGGAGGTTATGGTTGTCTCGACGTTCGTCGCAAGAGACGCAGCGCAACTTGCGTCGGGAGAGCTGTGAGATACGATGGGGATCAAGATGCTCCTCCATGATGGGGGCAGATGCAGTTGACTGAGGGTATGATTGTCGCTGAACACGGTGTTTGTTCGAAGGAGAAGGGTTGGAGTACTGCATGACTGAATGGATTGTTGAGCACAGGTGGTTGGCGCAGGCGCACAGCGAAAAGAACTCAGATTGGGGGGGGGGGGGAGATAAGCTCACCTAGTGGAGAAGAGGGAGAGAGGATAAGAGAGGTCACTGGTGTATCGGATTTGTGAGAAGTAGTTGGTAGAGACGCAAACGAGTTGTAGTTGTGCGTGCTTTCTTTAGCATGGTCACGGAAACAAGGTTTCTGGGACGGAATGGTTATAAGGGAGAGCAGGAGGAGAGGTTTATAGTATTTAGAAATCCATTGGAGGGCAGGAGAGCAAGAAAGGTAGAGTATGATAAAAGGGGGGAAAAAGAAGAAAACAGAGGAGAGAGCGGCAAGGTTTGATGGACTCGTAATATATATTCTAAATCAATTGGGCAACGAATATATATATTCAAGTAATAACTGAATTCGCGAAACTCTTGTTCGGGAATTGGAATTCAAAAGTTGAGTCAAACATGGTCAATTCAATTTCGTTCGGAGAAGAGGACTTTGTCCACGTCGGACTTATGAGTGCGATGTCTAGATGGGATTACAAAACTCTACTAGGCTCCTCTGACATGTACAAGTGGGTTTTCACATTAAACTACAGGCAGTGTATACTTACTACTGATCGGATGGCGCCATCCTGTAATACTCAAGCATCACACTAAGCTTGCGCAATCAAACGCAAATCGGACCTAATTCCTAACCAAAAAATCGCAATAACACATCTCGCTATCTTACTCCGTCGATAACAATTACATGATACCGTGCCATCCGGATCCTTGGATACGCCATTATTATGTTGATCCCTCAAGTCGAGTCACGACTTATCTGTATGGTACTGTATATCACATCTTGCGCAACTTTCATCAACGATTACCAGATCCGTACACTGATCACACTCATTGCAAAGAGAAGAACTCCAGCCCAGCTTCGACCGAACCAAAAAAAAAAGGAAAAAAGGAGAAAAAAAAAAGTCGAGTCACACATAAACGGTCCGATTCACCATGGCCGGTCGATCCAGCTAGGCCAGGCTTATGTCCGAGATCATTCACAACTCCATTTTCTACATGACTCGGTACTTGCTAGCTCGCTTCCCAGCAGCTAGCCAGCTAGCCCAACAAAGCAGTGCAACCTCCAAATCGTTCGTAGTTCCAGAACAATATTGTGATCACACGATATACCACGGAAAAGGCTTTCGTTTCGATTGATATGATCACTAGCTTCGTTGATCATACGGTACCAGCTTTAGAGAGAGGCATCTGCGTAATCTCCCGCGGGCCTTGCGTCCAGACCAAACCCACCTAATCGTGGCAAATCCGGAGCGGCCTCGCCACAAATTCATCATCATGACCCATTTATTCATCCAAATAGGGTTTCTTCCCCCAACTCATATATCACTGGTACCTTCTGACAGCCATGCACACCCCCTACCCCACATCGCAATCCCTTAATCTATGGAAATGTATTGTATTCGTGAGGTTCTAAGGAGAAAAAACGGCGCTTCCTTCCCCCCGTGCATGTCTAACAGCCAGCTGTTGCAGTCTCATGATCATCTTGACCAGCCTACTTATTCTCCATTCGGTACCATAAATACTTGAAGAACAATCACACACACCACCACGACCGTGTCCACGATCATCCGGGTCCCCCGAAGCTAGCACAACGTCGGTAGCTTCCCAACCCGAGGAGACATGTTATCACATTATCGCGGTTGCGCATGAGATCTGATATTCCCCTTTTTTGGGTCTAGAAACAAAGGGGCGTGCGCGCGCAAGGAAGAGCCACAACCAATTCAGGGTCCAGCAACAACCGTAAACACCACGAGTAGGAGGGTCACCTCAGCGGGGAGGCGCTCCGACCCTTACGGGAAAGTGAGGGGAAAAATAAAATAAGCCAGTATCATCAATCCTCAAGAGCAAGCAGCGGCCTCAAACACCGACTTCAAGCTCTTGGCCTTGCTCATCGTAAGCTCCGTTATACCCGGTACTCCCGCCTTCACATTATTCCTCACCTTCCCCGTTCCGCAAATCTATCCGTAAGCAAGACCTTCTCAGGATCATCCGCTGGAGTTTAGCGGCAAGTGCAGCTGGATCCTTTACTCATTGTCATACTTACCGCAAGGGATCTTGGATGGAGATGGCAAATATTGGCCAGTTATTCCCTAGGACAGGTTAGTATCCGTGGCCGATGGTTATTTCCGGGGGTACAGAACGAAAAGAGCGATAGAGCTCGTCATATCATAATGTTGTGATCCGAGGAAAAAAGGACAAACAGGTACGTAGGAGGGTTATATCTCCGACTGCGCCCAATACAAAAAAAAAATTTACGGGAAGGACAGAATTCACATACATAACCAGCCCCGTCGTCGCAAAATTCTCACCTCGATGCTTCCACTCTCTAACGTCCTGCCTCCAATCATTCATCCGTCTCAAAACAATGGACGATGAATCCACGACTTACATCCCCTTGACCACGATCAAACTCATCCAGTATATACCCCAGATTTGAGCCAAACTTCATCTGGCATATCCAAGTGACGCGAGAGACCTTCAAACTTTCTCTTCTCTTTCCCGGCCGTCGTACGTCGCCTTCGCTGGTTCGACTTATTTAAACGACAAAACTTCTTGAACTCTTTCGGGGCACGATCATCGATGCCTTTCGTGCAAATACATGTGGTCAGGATGACGTTTTCAGCGTTCCTCCCGCCGCGGATCCTAGCTATGAGAATGTTGTTCCAAGACGATCTCCGAGAATATCCCACCTCGTGTGGCAAGTAGCGTGCGTGCGTGCGTGCGTGTACTATATGGGTACAATGAACACTGGGGATTGATCATGGGGCGGATAAAAAAAAAAGCTAGGCATGAGATCCTGTGCAAACACGTTCGATTCTCACTTTTGTGAAGGTTCGTTCAACATGCTTTGCCTTCTGCGGATGACCTCGAAACCGTTCTGTCACGACACTGTTGAACCCCCTAGATTCATTCGCTGTTTCTGGAGGTGGATAAATCCAGGTATACGATCTTAACATTCATTATCCGCGTTTTCATCGCTAAGATCATGGGAAAAAGGAAAAGGTTCAGATCGACTGATCAGAAAGCTTCCCAACGCAGTGGAAGAAGAGCTCACACAAAACACGCGCACACACAGACATACCGACTTAAAACTAGCCACTGTACAATTAATTCAGGGCGGTACCCCATTTATAAAAGGTGAAAATTTCCCCATGTGCTTTGAGGCCTTTCACGGCTTTTTTTTTTTTTACAGGATACTTGATTTCCCCATACTAGGTTTCAAGGCCTTTATGGTATGGCCAATGAACACAGCATGTCCAAGGAGAAAGCCTGACGAGGAGTTGAAGGAACAGAGAAGGGTGGAAGCAGCCAGGATTAGGGTTGAAACTCGCCTCCCCCAAGAGCATCAACCCTAACGTCCAGCTGATCCACCCAAAAACTTGCATGCATGCCTCCCTGCAAGCCATATATCCCATAATAGTCGTGAGGTGCATCTTTGACTCCAAGTTCAACCAATTCGTTCGCTCTTCATAATTCAGCGGCGGCAATACCAATGGGCGACGACCCCTCCTCCCCTCCTCCTTACCCCATCTTGCTTTTGAGAAAGATGTATCCGGCAGGGTGTTCGAGAATTCCAATAAGTCCCAGCGTGTGCGCGCCGTCGTTTGAGATTGCTGCATCCTATACAGTAATAAATCAGCGATATTCTCCCAAGAAAACGCAGGTCCCGTCCATGATTGCGAAGACCTAGGTTACCAGCCTCTATTGAGATAGAGCGTACTCCCCGCTAACTTTTGGTGCTCGAGACGCGTTGTTGAACTCTATTTTGGCCATTGATATATGCGCGTGCAGTTGCGGTTATCCCGAAACACATCCATATATTGTTACGAAGTCATAGAGACCCATGAATGTGACGGGTTGGTCGGGGTGACCAGATGATTACATGGTCTTGACACCAGGGTTGCACCTGAAATGGTATTCATGTGAAGGATTGATGTGGAGGTCATTACTAATCGCACAGTCGCACAGTCGCTGCCTTCATGGGACCGCTCCGTAATAGATTTCATAAATACGCACAGATAAAAATCAACAGTTTTTTGCCTCTAGATCAGGTTTCACGAGTGTAGCCGCTGAGGTAGCGGACTGCTTTATACGGAATCCCTACGAGAATCCGTGTGCTCTGGTGGATTACAGCACGGAGGCGGGATCAAACTGTCCGATGGGAAAAAATAATATACTTGGGATTTTGGTTGGTGAACCGACTAATCACTGATTGGTAATAATAAATGAATCGTCCGCGATGAAGTATCCTGAGCCGGGGTATTGGGGGTTTGTATCTTCATGACTGGGGAAATGTCATACCATCCAAAATATCCTCTTGGATCGGTGCATGTCCCAATCCCGTGGCATCGCTGGAGCCGATTCGTTCAAGGTTAAGAGCGACACGCACCTGGTTACCACCTATGAACCTCCTGAATTAGAGCACCCCTTCACTGTGGGAACAGAGAAGGAGGGGCCATACAGTATTAGTTTGCTGCATGCCTTACTCATCGGGTGTTGGCAAGCGTGACGCTTCATTTCCAGCCAAAGTGCCAAGTACCGAGTCTAACTCCTCGCTGTGCCTTAGGAAAGAGCATCATGGCGACTAAGAAAGATTTGAGCGCGACTGTCGTTGTATCAGTCCCAGCGGCATAGAGGGAGCCAACGGTGGTTTTGACAGTGTCTGGATGATTTCTGGATGATAGGAGTCTGGTCACAAGGGGGTTACCCTGATACCCGCATCAAGGACACAGGGGGTCAATGCTGGACATTCCAGCTCCCGTCTTCTGTCTTTCAACGTACCTCCCCTTCCTGAGACGCTGCGTACTCGAAGGGTCGGCCCATAAGCTCCGTGCGTGCAGCACGCCATAGCTCTGCAGAGAAAAAGCACCCTGGTGTTACTGAAACACACTTTGGCTTTCTTAAATTTCGCGAATGGAGTCCAACTAGGCATGTGGGCAAGAAGTCAACGAGGTATCTGCCAAACAAACTCCGCGCATGTATCTATGATTCGGTACTTGGGAAGTGCGTGTGCATAAATGGACCCGATACGTTTTCAATAGTTGCTTACCGGGTCTTCGGGCGAATTGATCCTTATCTTGAAGATCATTGCGCCAACGCATCTGAAGAAGAACGTGGAGGCGATTTGGAAGGAAGCTGGTGAAAGACACTGACTAAGGCTCCTGCTAACTTTGCACGGGTTATCAAGGAGAGCGGTATGGAGGAGAAAGAGTCAGGGTGTCATTTGCGAAACCCGTCCTTTTGTCAGCGAGTTACAATTGTGAGATATGTTGTTGGGACAGCGCCAAAGGACTCACAGCTTTCCAGCCATGGCCATTGTGGGACGACCGGAATAAATAGCAGCCTTCCCCAGCATTTCCTCCGCCACGTCGTAATTATTGAGAATAATCATTTGAGGGCTGAAGAGATCGAAACAGATCATGTCGCCTCTCAATAGTTGGCTGCTGAGATTCAGGATGATATGTCAGGCTTGTGCGCCATAAGAGCTCCGCATGTCGTTCCATCGAATCGATGTCGTGGGGTCCAAGCGGAAATGTTGTAAGCAATAATTCCGCCAGCTTTTGGTCCAGGAGGATATGGGGATCTCGAGCGTCATCTCAGTTGGACAGCGCAAGCGAAGAGCAAAAACTAGCAAGCATGGAGTGGAGAACCATTTCACAATCGACGAAATTGCAGAAGGACTGGAAAAGCACGTCCAGTTCAGACAATGCGAACTGGATCGATTGGTATTAGAAATGTAACTACCCAGCGGCGTACAAGACAACTCACCGAAGTTCAGATAATATAAACTGAGGGAAAGAACGAAAAAACCCATGAGAAAATTCCCATCGTTTGTAGAACTTGGAGTCATGTGATAGTCATGTGATTATCCATAAATGGCAGAAAATAAATAATGATGATCGACTTGCAGTTTCCTAAATAGGATCGGTCACATGACCTGATCGACCATTCATCCAAATCTGTTTGCGCCGATTTGTTTTGCACCTTGCTGTAACGTCCTGCGATATATTTGCTCCCAGAGTGCCACCCAAACCTTCGCCATCAGGGCCAATGCTCGCTACTGTGCTCCATCGCATGTCCAATGATGCTGACACGCTGCAGCGATATGTCGATTGTGAAATCATCGCTGCGGAACCAGTCTATCGCACATACAATCCCACAGCCCGTAACTTATCCAGAAGGGCAATAAAGGATGCCCTGGAACGCATAGATGCAGATTGCAAATCCGTTCATGAATTTATTCAGAAAGTCAGCACTATTGAACACACTCTGCGATGTCGACGTGCCACACTTCACAATTTCCTTCAACCTGTGGCTGCCATTCCTATGGAAGTTTTACAACGAATATTCCTGTATGCCGTTCGACAGAAAAAAGGGCATCATTATGGCGGGTGCCTTCCTTCTCCTACCACCAATCATTACGGCGGGTGTCTTCCTTCTCCTATCACTCTCAGTCGGGTCTGCTCGACATGGAGACATGCGGCTCAATCATATCCTCAATTATGGACCCTCGTGCGACTGGAACCCTTCTGTCCTTCCTATGCGCCATATGTCCGTCATTCTCAAGGTCTCTCTTTAGAAATTCATGAGCAAGAGGGAGGCTATATGGATGGAAGGAAGGGAGTGCTGAGAAACGCTGGTGTTCGGGGCCAGATAACCGCCGTATCTTTACTAGTGGGGCAGCACAGGAGGAGACCCCTTTCCGATGATTTCTGGGAGGAGAATGGCATGTCAAATGAGTCCATTGAACGCCTGACTCTGGTTGCGCCTCTCCATGTGATTGATCCCCATGATTATGGAATAATTCTGACACGCCTTCCATCACTCCGTCACCTGTTCCTTCAAAAATTTTTCATTCCATTGCCTACTCAGCTAGCAAAACTCGTTACTCTCAATCTCTTCCATGTTGATGTCGATGGCCTGGAGTTTATCGACTTCATCAATGCCTGCAGCAATATCCAGGAATTGACACTGGACGAAGTGTCGATCAATTGGCGCCACAATTTCACCAATCAACAGCTAACGTCTCTCCATACTCTTTCTGTTCGCTATCCACTCGATACCACATCTCCATTTGACTGCTACCGGATGCCTAATCTCCAATACTTTACTCTGAGTTTCCCCCATACATGGAACAGAAATAGGGACATTATGAATGACAACTTGAGTTTTTATGAGGTCCTTGATAATCATCATTATCTTCCGAACCTGCGTGCGGTGAAGGATTTTGTAAGTCAACACTTTTTCTTTTACCACAACACCTGCCTCATGTTTCTCATAGATTATAAATACACCGACGATCAAGGTCATTACCTTGGAGGGTGCGATGAAGCCCTTAATCTATGCCCTCAAAAGATTGTGGCCTCATTCATCTCTGGAGCGTGATAATCTTCCTGGCCTCACCCACCTCACCATCTCTGTTCCGAGGTATCTTGAACGACCTCCTGAACACACAGTTGGTATCCGACTCTTGATAAAAGCTCGCTTAGAAGGCCGTCAGGCAGAATCAAGACCGCTTCAGAGATTAACAGTGCCACGCTTCATGTTTGAGGATGATCTGAATTGGGTTCGAAGCCAGGTGCGAGAGTTGGAACTGACTGATTGATGACGGTGCTTTGAGCGGTACGTGCTATGGACTCATCAGATGGATAAACATCCTCATTCTTATCCTCTGCCACCATGTCCAGCAAGCTAATCAAACAGTGCACACAGCTCTACCTTCAGTGTTGGGGCACTGAATTAGCGCTGGTCAAGTATTCTGTCGGCAACAGTAATGAGCAACGCTCCTTGCTACCTGACGGCCTAACAATGCTCTGCCTTCCCATCCGTTCTGTGTACATACCAGTGTACCCAAAATTTTACTCGATGAGTGCGATATCTCGAGTGCCACGATTTTGGGCTTATTCCAAATGAAGACTCGGATGGCATACTCTGAACAATAGACCGTGCGTAGGGATTCAACTTACCGAAGGTCATAATAACCCCTTCACCATCCGCAAGACCGGAATACTCACCATGCGGCGCTAGACACGAGTGAAGAACTTACCAATCTAAAGAAAGAAGGGAAATCAACAAAAGTAAATCCATAATAAGAGATGGTTGTGTAAATGAGGCATGGAAGCCAATACGTGCAGGGGACGCGAGAACAAGCAAGGGAGACGACGTGCAGGACGTGTCGTTGATGCCCGACCTAGAAAATGCGTCCCAATTATCGTAAACTAGCATGGCTGAATGGCGCGGCTAATCAGCATGCGAAGGAGCCGATGGTGGGTACGACGGAGAAAACAGGAGGCATGGGGCCATAGGATGCAGCGGATGCAAGGGAAAAAAAGATGAGTCAGCGTGAGCTCTGGCGCTCCGCCACATACAACATCCCTAGCGAGATTCTTTTTGCAAGATTCGAGATGGAAGCTGAAGTGTGTCTCAATAACACTACGTTGTTCGTGCTGACTATGTTTTTCCTGCATAGCTATAGCGTGCCGCTCATGCGGAGCTTGTGAGTTGGCTTTTTTACTATGCGATATCCCAGGAGGCTTGGGAAAGTAAGTTCAAAATTAGTTAGAAGTCTAGCGGTGTGCTCCTGATGCCAGTATCAGGGTAACGTGTCCTGGTTCGTCGCGACCAGACTCCTGTCATCTGGAAATCATCTAGATACCCCTCTACATTGCGGGAATTGACACAGCGGCGGTCGTACCTAAATCTCTTGTCGCCATGATGCTCTTTCCCAAGGCACAGCAACGTATTTTTGCGATGTGCGAAGGCGGGTGGGAGATGACTCCGGAGGTAAAATCTCCCGTGAATCCATAAGGGGGGGTCATCGACCTCAGAGGACGAGATACTGGCGATTTGGAAGCTGAGACTCCTGTGAGAGCAAATGTACACTGAAGCGCGTATCTACAAAACTCGCCCGGAACCACGATGAGCGGAAAAACGATTGGCGGTGTGCAAGTAATGCCAGGCTCGGGTGAAGGGAAGAAAACAGGAGCCCCGTTGCCATCTTGGTGGCCTTACGAGCTGCGCTGAAGCTAATAATTTCCCCCAACCCGACATCCACCAACCACGCTGCAGACGATTCGATATAGTGTAAGTGAGCGCAGGTCCGTAGGTACACATCAGGCTGATGGCGTATGCGACAAATTAAACAAGCACGATTCACCCGAGATAGGCTGTGAATACCATTGAGTGATAGGAGTATCCCATGTGTATGGGGTGATGGAGGTGACGCAAGGGACTTCGGGAACAGTATTGTTGAATACATCGGGCGCCGTGGAGTTCGAACGAACAGATTACGAGGGCCGAACCTTTTCTTTCTTCTTAGTGGAACCCCAGTAGCTTTCGCGATACTTTCGTATTTGGGTTTGTTCTGGGACGCAGGAGTTCCCGGTTCGGTTCGGTTCGGTTGTGAGAGGTTGGCACGATGTGTTGGAGGAACCGTGTGACGAGTTTTCGTACAGCCACATTCCCACATCCGAGCGAGGAGCTCGCCCGGACAGCCACATTCCTGCGGTAGCGTGACTACTTGGTCACAACACCTTTTTCTTCTTACTTATTTTGGTCACTTCGGACCTATCCGCGAAGTCCACAAACTATATTCATTCATTTGGATTAGTTTCCTTTTTCCCTCAGTTCTCGCGCATTAGCTTGAGACTGAGGTTAGTTACAACATTCTTTTACTCTGATTTCTTATACATTGTAACTCATTGTATATTACCTTATAGCTTTAGCATTAGGTAATATTATAGTTCTCGCGCATTAGCTTGAGACTGAGCTTTAGCATTAGAGCAAGCGGTTATTCCATTACAATGCTGCCACCGTGAGGAAATGCCTTACGCACCATCACCTTCACCGTGTGGGACACCCATACCCGACTACGGGAGGTCCGGTATGCCCACTAAAAACCCGCTGCTATATAGCCGGTTATCCGACAGCCTCTTCCTCGTGTAAATTGCTGTTGGAGGAACAACCTCGAAGCATGTATTTACTATTGTTTAGTGGTAATACCTTCCTAATCAAGAGTCCACTATATTCTCGTCCAGCCGCCCTCAACTTGGTTCTCTCTATAATTGCCACTCCAGGTTTGGAGGGCTTTGGGCCCGTATTTCTTGCGGTTCGTAAGTGCAATGTCCTGGTGAAGTTTATTGTTTAGGCTCGCTTTTAGCGCGTTTACCACTTCTTTTATAGTGGTGGTGTGGGGTTAATCAACCCTCCGGCATCTCCCGGATTACCGTTCTGAAGATTCTCGTCTCTCCTTTCTGGTTTTCTTTTTTCTGGATTTGATATTGATGGTGGGGTACTTCCATGGTGTAGGAAATGTCGAGAGTTGTGGGCCACTGTCATATCCATCCCCGGCCATCGACTTCCGGTCCCTCCAATCCCTCCGGTCTAACTCCGCTCCTCCCTCACTAACCTCGGAGCCCCCGTATTCCGCAATCCTCTCGGTACCCCTCGATGGTCACCACCCCCTCATTTCAATTTATTACCTACGCCTCCCTAAGTACGGAGTCCCGAAGACTTCCGGACAGCTCCGACGTCCGCTAGCGCACCCCTGCCTCCGCTGGGCAATACACTCGCCTGCCCTGCAGAGCCCACCTTCGGGCCTATCCCTCCTTTCCGTTTCTGGGTTATCGCCTGCCTTTCCGCTAACCCCGTGAACCGACTCGTCGGTAATATTCAGTCGGCTAATGTTAAACCCCGTTAGCTCCGCTCCGTTCGGCTCCGCCAATTGCGGACCCGTCTCCGCTGTAACTATATATATATCCCACTTGTACATAGGTTACACCCCAGTAGTAAAATCAACTAGAGTTACCCCCCTAGGTTCTAATTGCCAGTCAGTAAGTTAGGGCACGGACATGTCACTAGGCACAGCGCTCTTGGCAGAAGTCGCTGAGGCCGAAGCCCTCCGCTATGGAGACATTCCTTCGTCTCGAATCTGGTCTCTGACAGCCACGGTATCTTCCTGCAGTCGCACATTGTTTTGGCTATGGTCCATATGCCATCTTGTCACTGTGGTTTAGGAGGCAGTCAAAGAGTGTGTGGCACATCGATTCTCTTTGTTGGCAGTGGTTGCAATCACTGCAGTGGTCATCTTCCACCGACTTTGTGCCCATTGTGGATTATGAAGTTTCGGATCTCCAGCTAGAGCTCTTTTCGGTTCTTGTCCCAGATTCTGTCCGTGGTTTGGCGGCTTCGTAGCCATTTAGAGTGATGATCTGGCGGCCAAAAAGATCGAAGCCGACGACGTTGCCCACAATTCCATCTCTTAATTGTCATCTCAATACTGCATTGACCATACACACCATAAGGTGCTCGGAATTGGGAGAACCTCAATACAAGGATGCTGGCGAAGCATCCTGCAAGCGATGATGCCTCCATTGGAGCAGGAGGGCAAGGGGACCCTTGGAACGGCGCCTCCATTCAAGGCTACAGATGATCCTCCAAAAAGCAAAGCAAGCCAAAATCAACCACTGTCTTTTAGGGATTATGGCGGACCATCAGCAAAAAATTGTTATGCTCCTGAGTGCTCCGGAGTATCAAGAGCACTGGGAGAATCAGGAGGAGATTGGCCGGTCCAGGAACAGCCCATTTCCTCCGGAGTTGGCTAGGTACTCCAGGGCACTCCCAGGAGGGCTTGGAGCATTGCTTTGTGCACAAACATATCCAGTAAATACAATTTAAATGCTTCAAAGTGTATAGGGGTGAGAAGCTTCTGGGAGCTCCTGGAGCATTTGAAAATGAAAAGGAAAAAAAAAGAGGGAAGATCCCCCATGAATACCTCCTACCACAAGACTAACCCAACAAGACACTGCTTAACATTTAGATCAAACACTATACTATATATCAAGGACACTGAGACTCACCAATACACAATCAAAATTTATGGCCTGATATATGATTAATCTGGCAACTTAATCACTTTCGGGCTGGCAGAATATGGGGGAGGGGGAAATGGGGGAGAATGAGGGGGGGAATGAGGGGGGGATATAGAGGGAAATGAGGAAATTTTGAAAAATAGGGACTTCTAAAAAGTTGAAAAAAATAATTAGGGAAAAAATCAAAAAAAAATCAGGAACTGTAGTGCCTTTGAAGTGCTTTCAGGATATATAATTATTTGCAAAATCAAGGAAGAAATGATGGAGAAAAATGGAAAATACTTTCGGAGACCCGAGAAATAATGAGAACTGAATTGATGGGAAAGTCTGAAAATTGAATAGGGAAGTGAGGGGAAGCCTTGTAGCATTGTTATTTTCTGCTGTTCTAATTTTTCCTGATTGTTCTTGGTCTCACTCCCAGCTGCTACTGGATACTCCTGGATACTCCTGGAAGCTCCTGGGAGGGTCCAGGAGCAGCTAATGGAAAATACTTTTGGAGACCCAAGAACTGAATTGATGGGAAAGTCTGAAAATTGAATAGGAAAGTGAAGGGAAGCCTTGTAGCATTGTTATTTTCTGCTGTTCTGATTTTTCCCAATTCTTCTTGGTCTCATTCCCAGCTGCTCCTCAATACTCCTGGAAGCTCCTGAAAGCTCCTGGGAGGGTCCAGGAGCAGCTGGGAGTGAGACCAAGAACAATCAGGAAAAATCAGAACAGCAGAAATAACAATGCTTACAAGGCTTCCCCTCACTTTCCTATTCAATTTTCAGACTTTCCCATCAATTCAGTTCTCATTATTTCTCGGGTCTCCGAAAGTATTTTCCATTTTTCTCCATCATTTCTTCCTCAATTTTGCAAATAATTATATGTCCTGAAAGCACTTTAAAGGCACTATAGTTCCTGAATTTTTTTTTGATTTTCCCCTAAATTTTTTTTTTTCAACTTTTTAGAGACCAAAATTTTCCTCCCACTGCTCCTGGCACATTACATACTCCTCACCACTCCCAGCTGCTCCTGAACCCCCTCCCAGGAGAACACTATTGGCTCCAGGAGTGCCCAATCTGCTGTTTTGTCTCCCACATGCTCCAGCCACTCTTGATGCTCCAGAGCATAACAGACTTTTGCTGATGACATGAAGCACAGCTGATGAAGATGACAGTCCAGAGGGCAAAACTCCCCAGAAGCAAATGATTTAGTGAAGCGTCCCTTTATACTAGAACAGGGAACCAAAGGAGGGAAAGCCAACACCCGCCATAATAAAGACCAGTGAAATGGGACTTGCCCCATCGAGAGTGCCATTGGACCAGATGTCTTCCCAACGTCAAGTAAATGGATGTTCAGACATTTAACGAAGAAGGGCTGGAAGAATCATGGCAGCCTCGGCCAAGTACAACATACAAACAGAAAGGAAGGAAGTCAATATATGATAAAGATCATTGAGGGCAGGTCACTGTCGCATCAATGTCATCTCCCACAAGTGATGTAGAAGGCAAGAGAGGGGGGTCAGGGGGAACCCACAGAGTCCAACTCGGGATGCAAAACCACAGCAGACCCTCCAGAGCTGTAATCCGGCCCATGGACTTGTGGAGAGACTCCGAGAGAGACTTCACTCATTCAGACAGAGAAAATTTACATACCCAAGCATGAACAATCCAACAGTATTTATAAATGTCGGAGCTAGCTCCTCAGGCATGGCGCGTTTAGTCTGGTAGCATTCTCGTTTCATTCAACCACCAGAACTTGGATGGATTCCTTGTTGTACCAGGGTTGGCCGAGTTCGGCGTGCTGGCGTGCTTCCTAAACCCTATCGGTGGATCATCCTGGTCCATGCGCGCTCGTACACTACTTCATTGGTTTGATGAACTCAAGCTGCGTCACTACCCTAGTAGAACATCAGTATCGGAATCCCATCTGCTAAGCGGGATTTCATCACGTACATCCAGCACTAGATAATGAAAAAACTCAAGAGCCACTTGTGCCTAGTCCTTCTGCTAGTATAGACCTCCTCAGAAAAATAGAATCAACCAGCACTGTTGAAATCCTTGTTTTCTTGGTATGTTGTGGACCGTCCATTGAGTCCGTCGGACTATACATCTTGCGCATGGGCATTTCCATGAAGGATTGCCCGATGCTTCTACTTTTGGCATCCATGTTGATGAACGCAGTCGAGGATGGCTTGAAAGCCACCTCACGCGATTTTTTTCTTGCCTCTCTCCTCAGTTCACATCTTTGGAACTGAGGTGAGACTCCCTTTCATCACTTGGAACATTGTCTAACGTTGTATATATTTCCTAGCGCTAATTCGCGACTAGGTAATGATTAATAACGACTAGTTCACATCTTTGGAACTGAGCGCTAATTCGCGACTAGTTCCTAATTCCAATAAGCACATCAGTGTTATGCTTCTTGATAGACTCCACCAGCAGCACTTGATAACTAGAGTTTTCTGCTGTGCCTGCAAGCCACGGCGCATCAGCAAACCTCGAAGGTCGATAGAAGTGATACGCAGCAATTCTATCTCCACAATTTGCTCCATCACCACAATCTGCGAAAACAGTGTATAGAAATGATATATATCATGGCTATCGACCTCGAGGGTTTGCTGATGCACTGGTGCTTACTAGGTTAGATTGATCCTTTGACCACCTCACCAAGGCTGGAAGTCTGCTCGTCTATGCCTCCTGAGTCTTCATCTCGGAGCCTAACTGTTGATGTGGCAACCCGACGTAACGCGGTGACAAAGGTGCGCTACCAGGCACCCTATTGCCGACGTGGCATACCAAGTCATACAGAGCGCAACTGTTACCCGCACTGGTGGCGGGATGCTTGTGCTTTTTCTGCTTTAACATCATGTTGTCTGACATATCCTGTACCACCTATTGTTCTGGCTGGCCACCCAAATAGGTATATAAACGGTAGCGACTTGACCCGGGTACGATATCTAACTAATCGACTTGATATTGTACCAAGACACCTGCCGGCTGATAACACTAACCAGTCCCAGGAAAATTGGGCGAGACTTATCAATCTCGATGCAGACCCGCATGGCAATGCGGAGAGCAAATGCAACGTAGTTTTCGAAAGAGCTGCCGTATTTTTCAGAGCATGCGTCGGAGAGAGAGGAAAGGGACCGATGAATGGGGCGTTCGTGAGCCCCTTGAATCTCAACAAAGTCGACTTTATGACGGCATACAATCTATGAAATGGAGAGTTACAACCTGCTTGCTTTGCGCGACGAGTGGCTGCGATAAAAGCTTCAATATGGTTGGTCTGCCGTCTTTCAGTCAGAACCCTAGGCCTGGGACATGTGTTGTCGAATAGAATGGCAGAAGGGGCAATGACAAATGACCTTACACCTAAGGAGTCGCAACGGAGCACTCAAGACGGATGATGCGTTTTAGTCCGGAGATGTGTTCGTGCAACCAAATGCCGTTATCCTCTGGATCGATATGGCCTTTGACCCCGGCTGTGGTTTCGACACATTGGTCCAGCGCTATGTATGGTGAGCCTCTTAGAGTGAACGTTAGCGGATCTCTGAATGGGCACTCCTGATCGATGGTCAGCGTGACATAATTTTGGCGAGTCCTTCGTTCCTATGCAACAACGACAGCAAAATGAGCATCTTAAGACATAACCAGCTTTCAATTGATTTATTCATTGTTGTGCCTGGTATGGGCTCGCTCAATGGGGAATACTCATTGGGCAGTGCGCAGTTAAGTTACGAACATGTGCAACGCGTCCGTTGAGACCACCTAGCGTGCCCGTTCGGAAAGGAACCGTTGTACGGTCGCCTCCTTGAGTCCAAGCAAGCACACAATGAGTATGTCGAGAATCTGGTGCTCTATAGATAACATGTTACTGGATGCATAAAACAATCATTCCCTCCTCGGTGGGAGGAATGCATTGCAGCACCACTACGAAATCCCTCTTCCCGTTCCAGGACCAGATAGTAGTATACATTGTACGAAATTCAGGTTACATGAAGTGGACCGAACCATTTGAAATTGCGTCGTCATAAAGGGTCAGCAAGAAGAGTCGAGAGATTCAAGTGCAGTATTGATGAGCGCAGAAGTTTCCGGTGACCTGGGGGTGAGATCGCATGCTACTTCATCGATCAAACTGTTCATATGGGACCAGTTAAAGGGAAAATATAGGTTGCGAGTGCTGACCAGTCAACATACCTTGCGTGACCAACGCGGAGATCAGGCTCGATACAGTGAACCCCGATGCGTTTTGTGATGTTGAACACCGACAGAATCGAAGCAAACGTGATGAAGATGATGGCATCAGCAAAATGGAGGCCAACGCATTTCCTGGAGAATCGGTTGTCACTAGGGAAGATCGGTGCAAGCGGCAGAAAATAGTTGCCTTCTGCCAAATCCAAATATGAATTCCTTCGGGTCGAGAGCAGGGCTATCACCTAAGAACCGTTCGGGCCTAAATTCTTCCGGCTCTGGGTAGTGGCGTTCGTCCCTACTCATTGCCCTGAGAGCGTGCGAAATGCTGAGAGAACCAAAGGTTGCGAAGGACCAGGAGAAACACTAACCATTGATTTGGCATGATGATTGAATCACGAGGAATGAAGTATCCTAAGGTGTTGGTGAATCAATACTGTTTTCGCTGTCCAAGACGAAACGAGCGTCACACCTCCGTAGATATCGTCCTCAACAGGGGCATGACTCACTCCGAGGGGAAGTATTGATGGGACGCGGAGGAAATAAGTGAATCCTGGAATTTGTGTGTGCGGATGTCCAAAACACACCGGGGTGCCATCTGTGCACTTCCTTGATCACAGCGTTCAGATATGGGAGATTGTCTTGACTACCACCCGAAAGAAATAGTGTCAGTGCAATGCCGAGTTAAGATACTCCACCTACTCATCGAAAGTTGGAAAGCGCAGCACCTCGTGCTTAGACGAAGTCCCAAGCACGACGTCTAATTCTTGCTGGGCTTTTTTCTGAACCTCAGGATTGAGCATCATTGCAGTGAGAAATGCTTTGATCCCGACAAGAGTTGTATCTACGCCAGCGGTGTAGAGGGTGCCAGTGGCCAGCTTCACGGAATCTGGATTCTTCCCAGCAAGCATCAGTCTGTTCACAAGCGATAAGGACTAGCAATGCGCTTTATTAGGCAAGCTTCTATCCAAATTAAATATTGGGCATACCTCTTGAGACAATGCGTACTCGAATGGTTGATTCAGGAGTTCTTTGCGAATCGCGCCCAAGGACTGAAAAACGGTCGTGGGGTGGAACATGTACATCGTACATAATGTCATTAAATGTACGTACCTCTGCCTCTTTCTTGAATTGTGCGAATGGAATACTACGAGGAACATACACAAGGATAGGGAAGAAATCGACCAGATGTCTCCCAAAAAAATTAAAATTGACCGCCTTGACGAACTTCTCGATAATTTTCAAATACTAAGGGAGCATCATTACAATATATCCAGAAAGCCACAAATTGTGACGCAGCTTACGTGGTCTTCGGGGTCCTTAACATTGATCCCATATGTCGTTTTGAGAATCACTCCACCAAGGCGTCTTATTTAGAATGCTTGTTCAGATGACAGCGAAGTCTTAGAAAAGCATCAGCGACTCACAGACGCAGGCGGCCTCCAAAGGTGAGCGGGTTCTCAAGAGCATCCGCGAGTATGCGCAGACAAGCCTCCCAAAGGGCCCCATGGAATTGCGTCATGGATTTCCTTCCCATCAGCTGATGAAGCATCGCTCTTCGTTCTCTCCATTCCATCCCATAAGGAGCAAGAACAACGCTGGAGTTTTCGGCACCTAGCCTATTGGCACGCGACCGAGTGAGTAAATGTCGGGCAGATGCATGCCTGATGGGGACTCACAGCCTTCCAGCCCAAACCATGGTAGGTCGGTCAGAGTAAATTGATGCATTATTTCCAAGCATGTCTTTAGCGACCTCATAGCTATTTAGAACGATCAACTGGCGGCCAAAGAGATTGAAGCCGACAACATCGCCTGCGATTTCATCACCTAAACACATTGTTTTATTTGGGTGCTATGGCGGCCCCACACACCGTAAGTAGCTCGAAACTCTGAGAATATCTTCCAACATGATGAAGTCCTAGGGTTTTGACGAAGAAGCCTGCAAGCGATGATGCCTCCAAATATTGGTCCAGGAGTGCAAGGAACCCCCTTAGATCGGCTCCTCCATTCATGGCTACGGATGACCTTCCAATAAGCAAAGTAAACCATAAGCAGCAAAAGCAGCCATTCCATCATTGGGCTTATGCTGAACATTAACACAGCCAGTCGAGGTGATAGAGAGAGTGAGAGAAAACTCTCTAGAAGTAGATGAGGGGGTGAGGCAAGCCTTTTATCCCAGAAGGGAGGATCGAAGGAGGGGGAACCGATAGGAACCCTCATGATACCATCGAACCGAAGAACGGGACTGGCTACCGGGAGTACGATGGGACATATGTCCTCTCAACTTAGAACAAATGGACCGCTAAAACATTCGGCGAAGGGACGGAAAAATTATTTGCTGTGACCACATGAGCTAATAAGGCCGGATTCAAAGTGATCGCAGAAGCAGAGACAGATTGGTCCCAATCTAGAAAGGCCGAAGCTCTGAACGGAAGGGGCAAAATTGACTTTGAGCGAAAAAATGACGTATCCCATCAGGGATCTCCTAAGGAAGGAGCCTTGATCTGGAAAACCCAATGCAAAATGTAATTTGTGATGAGAAACACATTAGAACCACTTCCAACATCGATCCTCCTGCAGCCTCAAACTCCAGGACTGCAGGCTTCGATATCAACTTCTACCTCATTATTCCCGCCCGCACCGGAACACGGAAAGCGGGACTCGGACATCGTCCTCTGCCTCATCAATGACCTTCCAGACGGATCATCAAGTCCAATATTTCAAGGGGTGTCAGTTACAGGAATTTAAACCCGTCCCTTTTCTCAAGCTTCGGACCCTTGTTTACCTGGACGGGGCGATACCCCGTCGCGACATTGCCCGTGGTTGGATTTCTACGTGGAATCAGTATACCACTTATGGCCTGTTCCAACCAAAAATTTCCGCTGCGCCCACATACCACCAAGGTTGACGTACGTCTGAGGTCCCGTATCAGATTGAGGGCCGGAACTCTGCTCGATGCTCCATTGCTCCCATTCTTCAGAGGATTCGCCCATCTCATAGCCCTTCGCTCAACTAGCCCCACGGCGGAAGACCGGGTAACCCCCCGTGCAGGCATATTGAGAACAAATCGAGTGTGGCCTTCGAAAGAGCCACCGCATTTGTCAGTGTGGACATTGGAAAGAGAGGGAGAGATTCCAGGGCGAGGAATCCATGGACTCGCGGATTTAAGGCCAGACACAATCTGGTGTTACTTACCTACTTGCTCTGCACAGCGGCTACGGCGAAAGATTCAATATCATGGTTCTGGCTTCTTAGGCCTGGGTATGCATCGTTGAACGGAATGGCAGAGGGACGGCGGAGTTGTCGGGTCATCCACCTCCCTTAGGAATCGCAACAGAGCTTTCAAGCACCTGGCATCCTATCGTCGCCGCATAAATTTTGATGCTCAAGCACCAGTTCTATGTCTCGGGGCCAACTGAATCCTAATGGTCATCCCTTGGATGCAGACGAAGTCGATGACGCGTTTCAGGTGAAGACCACTATTTTCTAGACTGATATGACCTTGTGCGTCCGCGGCTGTGACCTCGGCACATATCAATCCAACACCATGCATGGTAAGGCTCTTAGAATGAAGAGAATATGGACATACTTACTCGAAGTTGGACGAGGTGAGTCAACATAACTGCACACACACACAAGTACCTACAATAGTTCACTCATATCGATCGCAAAGTTGGGTTTTTCAGACGCTGCAGGCAAAGTTTGACCCACCACTCAATCAGTTCCTGCGCAACAACAGCAGCAAAATGAGCTTTTAAGACACATAAACTGTTCGATCGATTTATTCGCCGCTGGTAAAACTGTGCCTGAAGCGGGCTCGCTCAACGGGTAACGAGCTCGTTTTACTATTATTACGAAGTCATAGAGGCTGGAGTCCTGCCTATCGTTTTACCTTGCTTGCAAGGAATCTTAACTTTCCCGCCCTGTTCTTCTTTAGGGCACAAGCAACAGCGCAACTTCCCGTTACAGTAAGCACTATGAAATTGCGTCATCAACACGCGCGACGCGCCTTTTCAGGCCATCCGGACACGGAAAGCATCCTCTTCGGTGGCTTGTCCTGCACACATGGAGCGGCGTTATTGAAACGAAGCGTGCTTCCCCGAGAATTGGCTAAATGGTTTTAGTGGGTATACCCGCGTGGTCGCGTGAGCCCCGCACGGAGCGATAACCAGCATTTCCCCTCGGTGGCAATTTCGATCACATGGGCACACGACGCACCGTCAGGAAGGCTCGATCTATCCTTCCGCACAAACCTTTCAGGCCCTAAGCCCGAGAAAGCTATTGAAGGTTCCACCAAAAAAAAGAAGAGATTGCAGGTGCGCTCTCAATTGGTAGGGAGGGATCAGACGAGCGGAACTCCATTCTTCCCACCCAATTCAAGCGGTGGACCCCCCATGGGTCTCACCCTTCCAAGTGACAAAAGTACGCCAAATACTACTGCAGAACGATGATATTCTTACCACACTTTAGCCCTGCACGACGATGTACCAGCTTTTGCTGAGAAGAATCCGTCATTTGGCGCAGACTCCATTACTTTTACTATATCATTGCATGTGCAGGCCTCCAGGCAACTAATGGGAGCAGTCCGAGGCGAAAATGTCCCAGAGGCATTTGGCGCGAACCTGCTTTGCACTGTTTTGGCGCCACAATGATGCACCACTTGTTAGGATAATCAAAAAAAAAGAACCAGAAGTAACGAATATCATACGAATCGTTGAAATGAGGAAGAACAGATTTCCATGCAGTGCAGTTGATCCGTATGTCAGGTGGGAAGTTGGTCGGTGCAGACCGCTGAAACGCCAGATCGTCTGCTCGGTGTCCATGTCTGCTCAACCTTTCGTCTCGGAAAGAGGAGTAAGGCAAGGCTGTGGTGTAATTGCTAAAGTGGTGGCCTTCCATAAGGATCTCCCTCGCCAGCTCGACTGTACATGCTGGCGTCCGACATGCTGACAATGGTGCTTTGCTGTAGACTGTTCTTTCTTAGGAACAATCTGGAACGGGCCTTCGGTAATTTCAGCAACCGAGCCTAACTCACTTCCGAGGACCGACGATTCGGGCCGCGGTGGTCCCCTCGCTGCGCGGGCTAGGATAAGCCTCTGGGTATCCTGTATTCGCGAATCGCCGTTTGGAGCTCGAGGAACCACGCAGGATCACGGGGATAGGCGATGAAGCGCTATCATTATAGTTGCTGCTTCTATCATTGTTGGTTCGCCTACAGATCTGTTGTATTTGAAATCGTGAAGAATGGGGTTTCTCAAAGACTGCGGTTTTTATTCAAAGGATATACCCAGTCATCAGAAGAGGATCCCAGAAGATCCATATTGCCAATGATGTCAATGTATTTACCGTGTGATTTCATACTGCGACGACTGGTGGGGTGGATCTACGTTTATGTCTCCCTGTCCCGCACAATGGCTCCTTCGCGCACTTCAATTCGGTGCGTGCATCCAGCCGTAGGCGGTTCGGCTGGTTACATAGAATGGATTGGCTGTGTATGAATTCACATTGCATAATCAAGAAGAGTCGTCGAGAGATTCAAGTGAAGTATTGATGAGCGCAGCTGTCCCGGGTGACCTGGGGGCCAGATCGCATGCCGCCTCATCGATCGGACTGTTAGAGATGTCTAGTTCAGAGGCGAACATGGGTTGTGGCAGGCGACCCAACAACGTACCCTGCATGACCAACGCGAAGCCTGAGATTGGGTTCGACATAGCGATCCCCCGTGCGCTTCGTGATGTTGAACGTCGACAGAATCGAAGCAAACGTGATGAAGATAACGGCATCAGCGAAATGCAGGCCAACACATTTCCTAGAGGATCGGTTGTGACTAAGGTAGACTTGTGCTGGCACCAAGTCGTGTACAATTACCTTCTGCCAAATCCAAGTATGAATTCCTTCGGGTCCAGAGCAGGATTATCGCCTAAGAACCGCTCGGGCTTAAATTGTTCTGGCTCTGGGTAGTGATGCTCGTCCCTACTCATCGCCCTATGACAAATTCTGAGAGGAAGTACTGAAGGAGCAAGACGAGCGAAAAACACTTACCATTGATTTGGCATAATGATTGAATCACGAGGAATGAAGTATCCTGGATTTTTGGTGAATCAACGTTTTCGCAGTCCAAGACGAAATGAATGCACACACCTGCATAGACATTGTCCTCAACAGGAGCGTGACTCACTCCGAGAGGAAACACTGATAGAACCCAGAGATAATAAGTGAATTCTGGAATTCGTCGGTGCGGACGTCGCCCAAAACACACCGGGATGCCATCTGTGCACTTCCTTGATCACAGCATTGAGATATGGAAGCTTGTCTTGACTACCGCCCGAAGGGAATAATGTTAGGAGAATATGAGTGTTGTACCAAGGTGATACGCTCTGGCACCCACTCATCAAAGGTTGGAAGACGCAGCACCTCATGCTTAGACGAAGTGCCAAGCACAGTGTCCAGTTCTTCCTGGGCTTTTTTCTGCACCTCAGGATAGAGCATCATTGCAGTGAGGAATGTTTTGAATGTGATGAGGGTCGTATCCACACCAGCAATGTAGAGGGCGCCGGTGGCCAGCCTGACGGAACGTGGATTCCTTCCAGATTGTATCAATCTGTTCACGAGCGACAGAGGCTAGTAGAACGCTTCAGTAGGAAGGCTTCTATCCAAACAGGATTGTTTGACGCACTTCTTGAGACAGCGCATACTCGAATGGTCGATTCAGTAGCTCTTCACGAGTCGCGCGCAAGAACTGCGAAAAAATCGTTAGGGTGCAACCTATACATCATACATGGTGTCGTACCTCCGCTTCTTTTCTGAATTGCACGAACGGAACGCTGCGAGGAATATGCAAAAGAATGGGGAAGAAATCGACCAGGTGCTGGCCAAAAAAAGTGAAATTAACCGCCTTAACGAGCCTCACCACGACCTGCAAATACTGAGGGAGCGTCATCATAACGTGTCCCAAAATGTCAGGCGTTCTGACGTAGCTTACGCGGTCTTCGGAGTTCTTGACATCGATCCCATACGTTGTTTTGAGAATCACTGCACCAACGTGCCTTGAAACGTATATTCGTACACTCAGATTATACTGGAGAAGTATGAGCGACTCACAGGCGCAGGAGATCCCCAAGGGCGAGCGAGTTCTCGAGAGCACCCACGAGTATGCGCAGAGCAGCCCTCCGGAGAGCACCATGGAATTGTGTCATTGATTTTCTTGTCATTAGCTGATGAAGCATCGCTCTTTGTTCTCTCCACTCCAACCCGTAACGGAGTTGAGAAAAACCAGTGTTTTCGGCGCCCATCCTATTGGTACATGATCGAGTAACTACAAGATGAACTAAAACGGCGTATAGGTATAGGACTCACAGTTTTCCGGACATAACCATACTAGGTCGGTCCGAATAAATCGACGCATTGGTCGCAAGCATATCTTTGGCGACCTCATAGCTATTGAGAATGATCAACTGGCGGCCAAACAGATCGAAACCGACGATATTGCCTGCGATCGCATCTCTTAAAATCACATTGTCATCTCAGTGCTATATCAACTCCATGCACACACCGTATGTTTCTCGAAATTGTGAGAATATTTTCCAATGGAACGAGTTTTGGCGAAGAAGCCTGCAAGCAATGATACCTCCAAATCTTGGACCGGGAGGGCAAGGGAACCCCTTGGAATGACGCCTCCATTCATAGTTACAGACGCATTTCCAAAGAGCAAAGCAAGCCAAAGGCACCAAAAGCAACCATTGCATCGATGGGATCGACATGTTGGACATCAAGTGCAGCCAGAGGAGATGATCAGAGAGCAAGCTCCTCCAAAGCAAATCGATAAAGCATCCCTCTTATACCAGGAAATTAGGATTAATATTTGCGATATAATAAAACTAATATCCAGGAGTGATGGCAGCAGCAGATCCTAATCGAGAGCTCCGAATTGGGGCGTACCCCGTAACTGCGTGCATTCAAAATATTAATGTGATTTATAATGGCAAAATGCATTGCCTCGAGGTGGCCACCTTGTTCCGTAGCGCAGGGGGGTGCCATCCACGTCTACTAGTACCGGGTTCTGAGGACTAGTCTTCGTCAACAGCTCGGAAAGCAGAACCCAGACCTTGTCTTCCGCCTCAGCAAGGTCCCCCCAGCCTGAGATGGAACATCGAGCTCAGTCAAATTAGGTTTATTTGGCCTGCAAACTTCAGGCTGCTCGCCTAGGGCAGGGGTCTCGAGAAAAACACGCGCAAATAAAGTAGACATAAGAAAATAAGTCCGATCTGGGTGCACTGATCGTTCTCCTAGGCGGGATCCTAGCCTCTCATCCTCCTTCGTTCGTTCGGACCATATTCCCCTGGCGAGTCGTCACTTACAGATGTTCGGAGTTAAATTAGGTAAGTCAGTGCATGCGTCGGTGCCGAAAGGGGATATATGGTGAAGCCTGTGCGCAGACCATTGAGGTCAGGTCTCCACTACCTTAGCATCATCTCTCACTAGTAATATAGAAGAGAAGGGAAGAAGCGGGGCCAACCAATCGATCGACACGGGATCTCACGAAATCATTAGATCTTCGGAGCGTTCTCTCAAATAAACTACCTTCAGAATATTCATTAAGTAACTCGAGGGCTACAGCTCTCGTAACGGGGCTGTGTGATGGCATACATTCTAGGGACCTCTACATTGGGGATATCTACATTAGCTATCTAAGGTCTTTTGCGTTGGAGCATCCTGGTCCAAGCGCGCTCATACTGGTTCACCGGCTTGGCAGCAACTCCAAGCTGCATCGCAGACTAATCCCCAGTAGAAAATCAGCATCAGAATTCCATCTGCCAAACGAGATTTCATTACGTACTTTCAACGCAAAGTCCGGGTTGCGCAAAAATTCACGAGCAACTCGAATTACATCTGCCTGGCCCTTCTGCAGGACCTCCTCAGCTTGCTTCCCATCAGTGATCAGCCCAACCGAACCGATCAGCACATCCGGGTTATGCTTCTTGATAGACTCTGCCAGTGGAACTTGATAGCCTGGTCCAACCGGGATTTTCTGCCGTGCCCACAAACCGCCAGAGCTGACGTCTACGAGATCCACACCAGATTCATCCTTTAACAGCCTCACAAGTTGGGAACTCTGATCGACGCCCCATTGTTTCCATTCTCCGGAGGATTCATCCTTCTCAGGGCCCTCCGCCCAATCATTCCCAGAGATGCGGTAGAAAATGGGGTAAGACTCGCCAACCTCGGCGCGGACACGTTTGGCAACGTTGAGAGCGATTCGAATGCGGTTTTCGAAAGAACCGCCGTACTTGTCGGTGCGGGTGTTGGAAAGAGGGGAAAGGAATTCATGGATGAGGTATCCGTGAGCTCCGTGGATCTCAACAAAGTCAACTTGGAAATGTTGTGCTAAGACTAGACATAATGTAAATCTGATAGAGGTGTTACTTACAACCGGCCTGCTTTGCGCGACGAGCGGCTGCGACGAAAGCTTCTTCGATATCATTGATCTTTGTTTCAGTCAGGGCCTTGGGTTTGGGGTATACAGCTTTGAATGGAATGGCGGAAGGAGCAACGACTTCGTCGGGCCATCCACCTTCCTCGGGAGTCGCAACGGAGTCCTCAGGCATCCTATCGTTTCCGCGTAGATCTTCCTGGGCCCAAGGTGATCGAGTACTGGCTTTACGTCCCGCGTGGGCCAGCTGAATCCCAATGGTCGTCCCTTGGGCGTGGACGAAGTCGACGACGCGTTTCAGCTGGGGAATGTGTTTGTCCGACCAAATACCATTATCTTCTGGACTGATGCGACCTTCTGGGACTACGGCTGTGGCCTCGACGCATATCGATCCGGCACCGTGTGTGGCGAAACTCTTAGAACGAAGGGAGCATATGCATTAGAGGAGCCCCAAAGGGGTGGGACTATATGAACTTACTCCGAGGTGAACAAGATGCCAATCAGTCATAAGACCGTCGACGGAACTGAACTGACACATAGGTGCCTACAATAGTTCACTCATGTCGGAAATTCGGACTTTATGGAAGCTGCACGCAGAGTTCCACCTACCACCCAGAGTCGGTTCTTAAACGTTACACCTCTGATGGTCAGCGGTTGAAACAGTTTTGGCAGATTTTTGTTTTCCGGATACTCTTCCTGTGCAAAAAAGAATGAGAGGACAGAGTAGTTTTCGATCGGTTTACTCACCGCTGGTAGAGCTGTGCCTGGAGCGGGCTCGCTCAATGGATAATACTCGTTTGCGTTGGGCACTACGAAATCGCGTCATCAACATGCGCTATATATGTATCCTTTCAGGTCACGTACCGTGCTTGTTCGGAAGGGGACCGCTAGGTGCGCGAAATCTCTTGTTTTCATCCACTGGAGGGAATCCAGAGGATTCGGAAGGGGACTCGTCAGAAGCAGAGACAGAGCTCGACATCCCAGCCTGCGTTGAGTTTTCTCCAGGTAAGCTGGTCGTATCAAAAAAGCTGTAGCGGAAGACGCGATCCAAGGTGGGTCGTGGATTCGGAATCATCGGGTCAAAGCATGGAGTATATATACGTATTCGGTTACACAACACAAGCGGGAGATGACGAAGCACTAGACGCGTCCGCGGATTTGTGCCATTGTATAAGGTTCCGCAGCAGCTGAGTCACCAATTATAAATCACTGAGGCGGCTGCCTCATGATGGAAGAAGTAGAACACGCGGCGAATGTGGAGATGCCGATTACCAATGTACACAACAACAGTTGAGGGTCTTATACATAATCCCTGAGCGTGCCAACGCTGTTTACCATCTGAGTGCTGAGAAAACTTTCCACCTCACCGCGCCCAGGCACACAGAGTCATGTTTTGCGCGCGCAAGACATTCGCCATGGAATGAGTGACGATCTGCGGTGTTTTGCCACATTAAGTAGGGACACTGCTTGCTGCGGCTGTGCTACAGCAACTCACATTTAAAGACCTATGAGCCAAGCCTGACGGCCAATTGCAAGTACCTAGCATACCGCTCCGCCTGGACCAGGACTCAAATCTGCGGTTACCATAACTCCCGACCTTGATTCGATCCAGACTACCCCCTCCATCTCTAGATAAGGGGGAACGGGTAGGATTGTAATGCAACCACTCAACTTGTTAACTAATTGGGGATACTCCAAATTTCGCGCTTGCTTCGAGAGCATCCACAATTTCTTCGCTGGTTCCCACGAGGAAACCCTCCCTGAGATGGACCTCGGAGTTCCCGATAACTTAAATTCTCACATCCGGTCTCATTCTGCTACTCTAACCGTCAATCCGCAGGCATCTTTCCGTAATTACGCCATAGCTCTGAATGCACTCGCACGCAGTCTCCATGCAGGCATTGGTGATGTGAAACCTGGGGGATTGGTCACTGGAAGGAGGCGTCCATTACCTGTTGAAATCGTGTTAGAGATTTTTGAGTGGGCAGATATCAGGGTGCAGGCTGTTGAGTTTCATTCTGATAGTCGGGTTTCGGCACACGCATCCAATGGTGAAGCCTCGAGGTCGATCTGGTTCTCTGCGGGGCCATTGGGACCAGAATTGCTTCAGCAAAGGCTGAGCATGCAGCTTGAGACGTTTTCTCATGATCAGGGATGGGTGGGCGATCCATCGGTACGTACGCCCCGACTTATTACAATTTGATCAGGTTCCGTCCTAACTCATTTCCAACACTAGGCTGGAAGCTGGTCAGGGTTTGAGATAGCAATAACCACAAGAAACCCCACCAATGGCCAACTACGAATCCTACAAACGGAGGGCGATAATATCCAGTTGCTGACCTGGAAATCTCATTGCAACACTATAGAAACCCGTTTTCCTATTCATCACACTGGTATCGAGTTTCGGCCAGACCATGAAATTTGGTCGCTCCTTAAAGAAGACACTAGCAGCCGTTCCATTACTGTGTACGCATTCGCACAATACCCAGGGTGGTCTTGTTTTGCGGAAAGAGGGATACTGAGAGTCATGAAAACGTTCATACCAACACATATTCGTCCTACCAACTGATCCTGTCGATCGTCTGATTGCGTTCGCCGCCGCGCGAATGGTCAAGTTGGCCGATGAACCACTGGATACTGGTACCCTTTCACTCTCTTGTTAGTTTCAAGCGGACCTAACAGCCCGCTATGCTCCCCTTCCTCTCTGCGCATTCCCTACATATCCGCGCCTTATAATGGATGTAACTCGCCTCGCCATTAGCCACGATACCTATCTCGTTTCTAATTTGCCCTCCCGGCATTGACCGGAAGATACTACAGTGTAGGTAGATTATTTTTGACGTCTCACTTTGCTTCTGAAGAACTTTCCTTTCTCAGCTTGCAACACATGCCTAAACTGCATGTAAACTAGCGGAAAAGCAGTGTTTTTGGATACTTCATTGATGTATCAGAGCAGTTTTATGTACTTTTGAGTAACGAAAAAATTTGCTCAAAAAAATTGGCAGTGAATTAGAATGTGATCACGTGCCACCCAAACGCCGTCCCTCCGAAATGCCTGCCCTAAATGTTCGCAAGCACCAAGCCTATGAACAGAGAACAGGAAGCTCAAGGACATTTGGGAAGCATCTAAGACTTTGAGGCCGACTCCATATCTGAATGTTCCACCACAAATTGGGATCTCTCAACTGATGTGGGCTCTGAGGAATCTGAAGAGGAAGACTATGTAAGGAGCTTGGAGACATTTTATGATGTTTTTGAGAAGCCAAGCTGCTGAGGAAAAGGAGTTCAGAAGTACAAATCTCATAGACGAGTGAAACAACTCTGTTTGACAAGTAATCTTCCTTACCTCCACCTTCCAAAAAAGGAAATCGATTTCCGAAAAAAAATTGGCAGTCTTGCCAAATTTCAAAAACTTGTAGAATAATGCGTTATATGCTTTCTTTATAGTACAATTTTCATTTGAGACAAAGTTGACTAGTAGGATTTTTTGCTGTGGAGTTGTCATGGATAATCTACCTACACTGTAGTTTGACGCCTTACGCCATGTTTCACAGGATAAAGTGACCCTTTCTCCAGTCGATTGGTATGATTCGGAGGTGTGAGCAGCTATGCCAGATATTTCCAACCCTGGCATTCGATAGCGCCCTTCCCTCGTTGAGCCGCGTTGAAATTCCCTCACCGGGCGTATGCTAAGGCTTAGACCCTTGGCTCCGTGCCGGTATGGAAATGGGTCTCAAGAATGTGTACCTTCCTGGTTCTCTACTGGACCAAATACTCAAGCAAAGGCTCGCCTTACGCGATTAGTGCCAGAGGCTAGCTGTTCAATCCATCAGTTTATCACGATTTGAGAATGAATTTCCCCTAAAATTCAACTGGAAAATATTCATAGCAGCACGAGATCTCACCCATGGTCGGTCCGAACCATAAATCCTAGAGAAGAGATAGCAGGAATACTGACTACTTGTTGCCCGGGGAAACAGCATCAGAAGTCTGATGGACTGGATTGGTGTCAAGTTCTAAGTCGATGAATCATCGACTTTCAAGGAACACTCCCTATCGCGAAACTGGTCGGGCTTCACGCGTCAAGCTTGAGATGATTATTTCAAGGGTACCTTGGACTGAGAATCATACTTGAGTGCCCTGTCGATTCAGCTAAAGCGGAAAATCCTTGTTGCAAGGATGCAAGGAAGTGCGTGCCCTTAGCCAGCCGGATTCGACACTACTTACAGCCTCGCGTTGACATCGGCGTCGACAATTCTCCGGATGATATTGATGGCGAGTTTCCAATGGATCATGCAGCCACGGGCGGCGCATATCCCGTCGTCATACCTCGGGGTGATGGTGCCAAGAAGTGTAGTCGTTGCCTGTTTGATACTTTGTGGTTGAAATGGAGAATGGAGAACCCACGACCGATCATAGAGCCTATAGTCCTAAATGTGGTGTACGCAGGACTGAGTATGCATGCGTCGTAGTGAAGAGCAGCGGTTGGGATGTGCACTACGGCCTAAAAGATGTGACACCAAGCAGCAGTATCAACTTTTCAACAGATTAATGTTAACTAGCCGGTGTTAGTTATATATCCGACTTATAAATGAAGCCACGATCTTTCCCCCTCGTTCTCTCCCTCAGTTGACATTACCTGGACTGAGGGATATCAGCATTATCCACTGATTTCTTGCAAATACTCAACTGCGAGGTAAATAGCTATATATCAGTACCATCTCGGTTCACGTTGTGGGCGCAGGTACGACACCAGTTATCTTCCTCCCACATCTCGGCGCGAGTGTCGTCTACGGGCAATGAAGGGCATGGGTGACATTGGATTGTATTAGTTGCATTGCCTGTTCATACAGCCAGTATTTATCGAGCTGCCCTTGTTGGTAAGGACACAGCGTGTGGAGGATAATACACAACTTCTAAGTTTGGTCGGAGTCTCTGCAGCAGCTGTGGAAGATGTCAAAGACTTGAGTTGTTTGGCGATTGATATTGAAGCTTGGCAAGGCAGTGCAATTTCCAATGCTAACCTCTCGACCAGTGTAAAGCTTCATGACCACTGCTGCTTCTACAAGTAGCTCTACGTGAGTGTCGATCGGTGTGAGTTCGATAAATGCACTAATGCACACCCTTTCAGAACGAGAAACTGCGCATCACAGGTAAGGGCGTACGGGAAAGACCGAAGCGCCGATTGGTAGTGACAGTGTTTTGCTGGACAGTTATCGCTGCAGATGGTCTGTTGAAGCGCGATGTCTTCAGGCTCCCAACCCCTTTGCCATTATAACCGCAGACGCGGAACGCATTCACACTACGAGGAGAATCAAGGAAATCTCAGCCCGTATTGGAATGAAAGTGTCGACGTGCAAGTACTGGTATACATGCATCATTTGCGATGAGCGCTGACCTTAGCATCTCCTCAGCAATGTTACAGAGTCGTCTGTCATTGCCGTTCAAGTATTTGATCAGAAAAAACTCAGAAGACGTGACCTAGGCTTCCTTGGCATGGTGAACATTTCCGTGCGGGATTGCATCGATATCCATGACGAAGGGCGAGGTGTGACCAATGGGATCCACACATCCTGATAGCTACTGAATCCAACGTACCTTTAGTAATGCTCACCCTGGAACTCAAGAAATCGATCGACAATCTGGCAGTACAAGGAAAGCTCATCGTTCAGTTGTCCACAGACACGAGCGCACCCATTATAAACCCTGGATCATCTCGGACGACTGGGGTCCCTTGGGCGCGTTGGAAAGCCTTAACCTGAACCCTTCTGTTCCTTCCACCTCCACAGTCGCGGTTGGGAACACCCGTCCCATGGGTAATACTCTCGAGGTTCCGTCTAACCCAGCACCAACATCGAACTCTCCAGCAACCTCAACCATTGACCCTCAAAACTCTGTTCGCAGTCGCCGTCCCAGCACGAGCACACCCCGAGCAACCAATCCGACAGGTGTTCTATCACCAGTCACGAACGCAACTGTCCCTGC
>NW_024067328.1:0-52651 GCF_015039405.1 Cantharellus anzutake | reverse complement strand
TGAGCTGCATGATGCGACATAAGATGTAAGCGTAGTTGATCGATAGATGATCGAGTTCGATTAGATAAGCGCGGAGATTCAGTTAAGAACAGTTAGACGTTGTAGTACGATTGCCAACGCACATCGACGATACCACAGTATTGTCCAATGCCCCATGCAAATGCCCCGACTCACAACAAGAGCATTGGCTGCGGACCCTTCCAGCCAATCGCCAGAACGCAAGGGCAGAAAGTATTTGCTTTCTAGAAACCATCAATCTCTGTGCAATGCCCAAGGTGCTCGATTGGTTTCAACGCTGCTGTGGAGAATAGTCCTATCTAAAGCCATCGCTGATCACTTCCCTTCTGGCAATCAGAGTTCAACTAAGAATCAACATTGTGGACGATGGCAGAGGATGGCAGGTGCCGGATAATATGTAGATAGTGAGCGTGCGCACTTCTCCCAAAAGTCATAGCGGTGTTTGGTCACGCAGGGTATAAGCATTAATCCGGTTGGAAATGATGCAGCATCAGCGGAAACAGTGCACCCAAATGTGAGACATCTCACTCCTGTCGATGATCCAAGCAATGTAGACACCCATCTAATCAGCCATGCGCAAAAAATTGGGTCCACATCGTTGCTCTAGGGGGGCTGACTGCCGCGTTGGATATGGCCAAGCGCCACGACGGTGCTAGCGCGCTGACTCGCAACCTGCAGTAGACGTGAGTTGCTGAGAAGTGCATGCAAGGGGTACTTTTACTAGGGACGACGGAGGTCCGAGGATGGAAAATGGATCGGAGCATCCTGTGTTGAGTTCACATTGAACCTCGGAGAAGAAAGGTCCGGACCAGAAATACATCCAAATAGTGTCTCCTTTTCCGAAGGTACTGGCACATAGCCTCACAATAGGTTATGAGCCCAGCTCGCTGAGATAGCGCAACCAGCGATTGCGCATTTGAATCCCAGCGGATGGTCACACTTGCGAGGCCAAGTTTCAGCAACCTTGAAAATTCAGATATCCCCTTCCGACTGTCTAGCAGGAATGGAGCACAGAAAGCCGTACGTCGGTGCCTCCTGGGCCGTGTTGCAGAGACAAAATTGCGACATCAAAGACAGGTTTTTCGGCTGATGTAGGGCTATGTTGGCTTGCTTCCCGAGAATTCGGATAGGTATTCCACGTGCTTCCCATCATGGCGTCCATGTAAATTTCAACGAGCTACGGCACAGTGTAAGTGGGGAGGAATCAGGAATCGATCAAGTTTTTAATCTGAGACAACTTGTCACATCACAGGTTGTGAATGTCACACACTTCGTCTTCCTGATGCAGAGTCGGCTCAAGAGTGTTGTGAAGACGACCCCCGACTTGCGCCGGGACTTCTGAATTGAGGACACGACCTGGTGTCTAATAAGTACAACCAACAAGGACAGACAGCGCACAACCAGGAGATGTGAAAAAGAGAACCAACCAATCACGGGAACACCCAATGAGCCCCTATTGCAAATAAACGGAATCCCACTTGTCGAAGGGCATATGTCAAACTCCCTCAGCACTGCAAGACCGAAGATTCACAACATAGATCCAGTCGACTAAGTGGAGCGGCTCAAGCGGTGCCTAGACTAAGCCTGAATGGATAAAGAATCATTAGTAACGAGCAGTGGATTAAGAGGTATGAAAACATGGAGAATAAAAAGCATGTGAGCTGCGTGGACATGATGTGAAAGAGCCCGTCGGGTATCGATTCGTAGGCAATCTACTACTGTCTGCTTCGCGCACGGCACGTTCCAACTAGCTGAAGACTTGGCCGTGACGTTGAACTAGCTCCATAACGGCGAGCTGACAGGGTCTGTGTTACATGCATAAGAATGGGAACACTTAGCTCCCTCAAGTGGCTCAAGGTTACACATACCGAATTAAACGTAGCCTCTTTTGCCATAGATGCGAACTAGAAGGGAAAGGGGCGTAAAGAATATATATATTCCTCCCACCTGGACATAGCAGGAAACTGAGAATGCGGCACGCCCTGCAAGCGGCGACCCCAGATGCTCCTTGACGTCTTCGGTCAATTCGTGCAAATTCCCAACGAGGCAGAAGGCGAAGGGTCAAACAAGGGTACCTCAATGTCAATACCTCCGCCCGACGTGTATACGATTCACAAGGTTCACAGATGCAGTATGCTTGTCCTTGCGAGCATTGTGCGGCCCACCGATACTGCCTATATCTTCCTCGCCGAGACAGTCATCAGTTCCGATCTGGAACAAACAAAAGGATGACAATACTCCCACCATGATCCCCGAGGGCCCAGGTCGAACAGTCCACCAACTACAAACTCCTTGGAGAGAAAAGTCCACACGCGTGTTCTTAATTTTAATTTAGTCTCGATCCCCACTCCTATCGCAACGAATCCAGATCCCTAAGCCCCTAGGCAGGTGACCAGCCTCGAAGAGAAAGAGGCTGAGCTCCGCCAGAGAACGGTGACCACGTGCTCCGCGCACACGGCTCCCAATTTGCAATAGACAATCCCGAGAGCCACAGATGCCTTGCTTAGTCAACCCCTTCAAAACCACGTTCATCAGTCTGACTTTCCTTAGCGTATCGGTTACTCTTAACACCCTACCTTGTACTTGCGAAGCTTCCGACGTATTGGCTCATACATCACACCACCCAGCATTTCGGTCAATCGCCCCCACCTTCGAAATGTCCAGCAAAGAAGAAAACTCGTTAGAGCATCGAACTTGGTGCGTACCCCGTGCGACAAACCCTTAGATCGGAAACTCTATCTCATGGAATGTGAAACCTCGCGCAAACTTCGCGGATAAGCCCGAAGACATCCGGATTCAGCTAGTCAAGTATGTAGCGGTCCTTCGGAGCCCAACAGAGAGAAATGAAATGTCTTCTCGAGAGTCACTTCAGGACATGAGTAACCGTTTCGGTTGGATGTAAGTTAGCCACTCGTTGCACCACTGCACCCAAGGAATCAAACAAACACCCATGTCCCTTATCATAATGACTTCAGTCTCGACATCCAGCCTTTCACAACGGGTCGTAGAACGGGGATGTTCATAACGTTTGCTGCTAGCAGACCTCGTGATAAATTCACATCTTACCTGGAGTTTGCTCCGAGGAGCGACCGCCTCCATCGATTGCGAGATATGAACAGAACAATGGAGATGCATGTCATTATCTCGTCCCCGACAAGCTATTGACTATCGTAAATGCATCGACGTCGGGAACAAGTACATGTTCACCTAACTTCGCCAGGAATGAGTTTTGAGGCTAATGCTGAACGTAGTCTCCAGTTCAGACGACCCCCGCGGAGCGGTAGCGCCCAGCGGGCGTTCAAGCCAAAAAGAGAGGGTTATTTCCAAGCTTAAGACTGGCCTCGAGGAACCGGAAGATGATGGGGACTCAAAGCCGAGAGACCCCAGTGGTATTCATTTTTTTCCATCACAGGGGTCCAGAAAAACCCATCCTTCTCTTAGCGATCCCTTACACCGATTTTCCATCCGCCCTTTGCACCAAGCCACGTAGGTGGCTATGTTATGCTGCCTACTGCATAAGTGGTGTTCACGGTGATCTCCAACTGTATGAGCAAGGCGAGCCCCATTCTGTCATGCATGACTTGGATGGTGGAGCCGATCCAGATGATTTTTTTTTATGTTTCTCCTCGGGCCCTTAGATTTGTGGACCCCAAGGTTAGAGATCTGTCCCACATTAGTCAGTTCTCTACTCGACTCCACGCCCAAAAAGTGGACACAAGGTTGAAAGACTATTATGTGGGATGTCCGTTCACCAAAGATAATGTTCTCACGAAACGTTGTCACTTTATCCTCGTGCTAAAGGTACTGAGGTAGGTTTCAACTCCATCCGTGTGATGCAGACATTCATTCATCATTCCCACTTAGCACCTGCACTCCATCCTCTGCCATCGTATCCTTGCGGGTAGGAATATAAATGAGGAGAACGAGAGTGAGCAAGCGGTGGAGCAGCAAGGGAGCAAAGACAGGCAGAGGTGAAACAAGAGCAGGCAGAGGGGAGCAGGCGCAAGCATTGTTGGGTGAGAATGGAAATGACGAGGAAGAATATGGGGGACAGGGACAGGAGGTTGCGGAGGAGGATATGAACATAGAGATTGATGATCCGAGGAATATGATCTTCCTCACCCCAACATTTTGCGATGCTTTAGACAAAAAGATGTTGAGATTTCTTAGGGTGAGCGAACCACTTTGCCCCCAATCCCGCACTTATACACTCTCAAACTCCCAACCCCTTCTTGAACTCAAACCATATTCAGGGCAAAGAGATGGAGGATCCTAACAAATACCTCCTCACCATTCACCCGTTGATACCATTACCATCATTCCTAATCGTTCATGATAGATCTTCAGACATGACAAAGGGCTCAGGAAGACCCCTACAGACAGGCGGCTTGGAGCCTCAACCTTTCCCCCCTGGCTATGGGGTCTTGAATGGCACCATTGTACCCAACCCCTTATTCTCGACATCTCTTACGCCACCACCTTGCTTGCGGCATGGGGCCCCACATCTGTCCTAAGGGATCTTGAGGCAGGGAAAAAAGAAGTTCTATGGTGGTAAGAAGGCCAAGAGAAGCGGGAATCCGGGTCATCAGAAAGAGGCTAAGCGGAAGGGAGACAAGAAACAGGAAGATGAGCATGCCAAGAGGAGAGAGGTACGACAGCACATCAAGGGAATATGCCATAACCATTAATGATGTTGACAAACAGAAAAGAGACATCTGGGATGTTATGCTCTTGATGCCCAATACCTTGTCGGGTACCTCTCCAGAAGCGGTTGAGGAGAGGGAGAGGAGGAGAATGCGAGGGCGATTGAACGGTGGGAGGAAAAGGTTCGGGCAGCATTGTCATAAGAGGTAGTTGAACCTGCTGCCGGGGATTATTCACGGGAATGATGAGTTCGTGAACCTGCGCACCTCAAGTTTTCCTTTTTTCCCGGTCTCCATCTCGGTTTCGTGCTTTTAAAAGTTCCCGTACACTACACCCGCTGTCACCTCTTCACAGCTCCGTCCACTCAAATTGCCCTCGTCGTCGCGGAGAAATCTGCCTTTGACAACATGAAATCGAGAGCTCAACCTAGTTGCGCATTCGCCCGGCAATCTCTCTGGAAACACTCTATGTCCGTGTCCCCCTTATCTGTGCGCCTCGGAAAGTTGCCACTATCGTGGCGCACGACACGGTATGGCGGTGGGTAATGCGAGAGAAACAAGACGCAAAAGGGAAGAGAGACAAACTACGAATTTCAGGAACAAGAGAAACAATCAAAGGGCAGGACGGATCCCAAGGCCATTACACCTTAGCCTTAGCAAGAGTGAATAGTTACGAGCCCAGAAGGAACTGGGGATGAGTGGGCAAGAAAGGACCGAGATCAGCGGAAAAGAAGTTATTGGGCACACGACAAATAGAAGGTTGAAGTGAGAAAGTAAGTATGCACACCACGAGGAAAAAGAGGGCTCGGAAGCCGAAGTGCTCAGCGGGCACGAGGGCTAATCGGCACGGAAGCCGAAGTGTACAGTGGACGCGAGAAGAAAGGAGAAAATAAAATGATCTACCAGTCAAAGCAGTGAAGTTAACATAGAGGAAATACTCGTGAAAGCAAGAACCTGAAAACTGGACATGCGTGGATGAGTGTGCGCAGAAAGGCCAACTGGTTGAGTAGGGTAGTGATGACGGTCATCACGGAGACACAACACTTTAAAGGGACCCACCATGAAGTGAACGATATTGGTCTGGCAGAGGTGGAGGCACACGGTGTCCACGGGGATAAAGGGGTAAGGAAGGTCACCACCCATCGCGAACTGGTTGACAATGCGGGTACTGACTATTTTCACCAGGCGAAGACCTTCCACGATGATGCACAGGCGACAACCAACCAAGTTCCCTCACTCACTAGCGTACTCGAACTGGAACTGTTAGAAAAGGGGTAGAAGGAACTCAGTTTTTCAAGAAGGTGAAGGCGAGTTTCAAGTGGCACGACTTGGATTGGATGGATGCCAAACGCCGAGAACGCGCCACAGCATCTGTACAATGCAGCAGACGGGTGATAGGAGTATGATGACATCCCTTACGAGCTCGACAGGATGTAAGGAGGAACGATGCAGCGCAACTCCTGCTGAGTAAGAACGAAAGGGCTAGATCGCGTGAAAGAACTTCAGAATCCAATAACTTATTGAGCGACAATCCGCCACAGCTTCTATGACTTCGTAACATTATATCAGAGGAACCGAGGAAGAAATTACCCCATGAGTTCATTATGGGCGCCGACCCATGCATTGCCATACGTGAGCTCATCTCTAAGGACCAATCTTTGACGGTAAATTGCGGTGTGAAATGATTTCGGCCAACTCCGTTATCTCTATTTAATTATCTCTATTCAAATTTGATTGTGTGTGAACGTTGGGGTTCTGCAGCTCGTGAGCATCTTTATAGGGCAGTCGTGATTCACGTATGACCAAAAGTAACCCACAATGGAGAGAGCTGTTCTAGTGCGACTATTCTCAACTCCATCATGCCACAGCTCAAGTCAGGACGCTCAGCGGGGTTGCACGCCACCCCCACGCATCGATCCCCCAAGCGTCTGGAGCCGGCGCTGTCTAGAAGACGAGCTCGGTAAAACTAATATTGACTGCAGTGATGAGAAAGATAGGTGATCTAGAAGCGTCGCATATCCTCGATAGGGACTTGGTCCACAGGATGCGCCGGAAACTCGTTCACTCCATGTTCATCGAACCGCTCTCTGGCCATCGGGGACGAGATTTGTTCGACCGGGTATGGTGCGAACACGTTGTTGGCCGCTACGTGGGGATATCCTGCTAATATTGAGCAACTATATGAAGTAGCGTAAGGCGACCGCTAACTGACTTTCGTGAGAATTAGTCGATACGTCCACACCAACATAATTTGGGTGGCTGTCAGCGGAAACGAGGACGTAATCCTAGATCGAGTCAGCTGATCAGCAGTCGGGAGAGGATAGTTGCACTCACTCCAGCCCGACCATTATCCCCAGAGTCGCTGTCGTCTCTAGTCAAATTTCCGCTCTCGGGGTCCTGATTCGTGTGGTCAGCATCCTCAGGAGGTCCCTGTTTCAATGTGAGTCGTAATTTAGCTGAGTAGCCACTGGAAATTGCATGGAACAATACGTGCATTATGTTGCGTAAGGAGCCCGTCCGGACTGGAGAGATTTTGCGTGTGGTTAGAACGGCCTTCTGACATACGAGGAATCTAGCGACGGAAACGTTGGGGACTATGGACGGGACGAGCGCCGAGTTCGCCGGCAGGATGTGATGAACTTCAAGGGGCACGCTACGCGTAAGGGGCGTGAACTTAATTGCTGCTGGTGTGCGTTAGTTGCGGGACTTTTCCACACCAAGACTACAGTTGGTGTGGACGAGGACGAGGGAGGAGCTGCGCGGACCAGTGGGGGGTTGAAGTGAGCAATGAGACTTGTCCTTTTTGACTTTTCTGGCTGTATCGTCGATATTTCTCCAGTGGAGCGGCCTGACAAACTGGAAAGCAGGCTTTGCCGCTATGCCCAAGACGGAAGGAGGGAAGGCTGCGCATGCGCAATTTATTCTGTGGGTCACGGATTCCCGCCTTCTTGAGGTGAAAAAGAAGAAACAGTTGTTTCACCAGTTTAAATATCGAAAACTCGGAAATGGCGTTTTGTAATTGTCCTGGGTAGAAGTCTTCCCGACTATCGTATGGCGTAGCGATGGGAACGCGTACGCCCGCGCGGGCTTTAATATAGAGGAAAGGGTCTGCTTTTCTAGCATGAAGCAGCCTTGTTAGTGACGGATTTATGCTTGCTTCTACCGTAGCGCCCCATTTCGACCTACTTCCCCAACGCTTGGCCATGTGTCTATCCAGGGTCTTCAAATAAGAATGCTTTGTTAGAATCGAGCTTCTGCTCGCCATCAATCAATACGTAATCTACAATAGTTCCCCAAATACAAGAACAAAGGCATCCGCATTAATATTTCGTACGAACGGATTATTATAGGACGATGGAAAGGGGCCGGTCGAGTAAAGCCTGAAGATGGTATCGATGTTTTGAGAATCTACGAGGCTATGGAGACGAGGAATAGTCCGTCTCAGCCTCAAGCGTGATACGACTATGAGGGGCCGCCGAAGGATGGAGAAGACAACAAAGCCCGAACTGACATCACGCACTTCATCCATCGCTGCTCTAGCGAAAGCCCCAACCCATGAACATGTCGCGTCGACGGTGAGCACTGACGGACGTCAAAATGCCCATCGAATACCAGGAGTGGCTTCTGTCGATCTATGCCTCCTCTTGTGGTAGCTTCTGACACTGCCCATAAGCCGTTCAATCCATTGTCTGGATGTTGATATGTGCATGTGAATGTTACTTAAATTCTACTTTATACGTGTACCCTAGCATAGCCATGTATGGCAAATCCTTGCGGCGCGCGGCGGTGCATTAGCAACAAGCCTGCATGAATAAGAAATATATGTTGGATGATCACACGGAAGGAATATCTGTTCGAGAAGGCACAACACCGCCTGTGCGAGTCGTCTATCACCGTTCCAAAGGTGCCGTTGTGAAAGTTCTAAATCGAGCCTAGGATCTCCACCTGACGCAATCAGGCAGAGAGCGCCAAATGCGTGGTCCGCTTATAAACGGCAAGGAAAGAGAATAATGGATCCTAGAAATGTTGAGACCTGCAATAACTCACGAGAAGATTGAGGGTCCTAATATTTTTAGCGCACTGCCGACTAACCGAATAAGGGCAAACCCCACGAGGCTGAGTAGAGCGGATATAGCAATAGGTTTCCATGAGGCGAGAAAGAAGCGAAGCATTTGTGCGACTAGTACGAAGCAAAGGAGATTCCCACTGTCAAACCCTGAGGTGGATATTCCAAGTGAGGTGAAATCCATCAGGCTCGGAAGGAACCGAAGGCGCAGTGAGGGATGGTACCGTTGAACCGAATAGTCCAACCAACCGCCTTTTCTGGAACGCCTGCTGGAAGAGAAGATTCGAATTGGAAGAAGTTAACGTAACCCTGAGTGGTATCACAGATCACCCGGTACCCAAAATGATGGGAACGAACCTTTTATGATAACACTCTTTAGGTTTAAAAAGAAAAACATATTTGATTGCAGATTCTTGAGCATTGCTGTCCAATGCAACAGAATCCATATTACTTGTTGCAAGCTGTTCCGTACATATCAATGTGAAGACAACTTCATTCCACGTCCATCGAAACAAGCCTTCCAGAACGAATTGTCCCAATTTAGGTGCGCTGGAGAATAGGGATCAAGGAGCACAGCGTAGCCGAGAAGGGTTTGCTAAATTGGGAACCAGCGACAAGTCGGTAAAGGGATCTCGGATTGATGCGGCCCCGTCAAGCTTGGTGATAATGATTTGATAGCCATTCATTGTACACACCAATTGTTCTAACCGCTCATCCTCTTCGTCGTTCAATGACTCGACTTGGTCAATTCCATCCCTACTATCCCATCTTCACTATCCTCCTGGCCCAGAAGGCCATTGGCGATGCCGCAGGGGGGTCAACACTTCCTGCGTGGAATGCAGAAGAAAAAACGCAAGCCACCGTGGTACAGGTATCAGCGGGGCGTTCATTTGTCATATAGGAGAGAAACGTTAGGGCGTTCGAGTCATCTAGCTTCAGCTTTGTCACTTACTCAAAGTAATTTTTCGACTCATAGTTTTGCAGGCCTTCGCATCGCAAAGGAATTCAGAACAGTGCGTGGAGCGAGATTTCACTGTCAGGGAGCAAATAATACGCTCTCATGGGATAGACCTTCGTTAGACGGGGAAGAAGAATGAAAGCTGGAGAGCAAGCATTCCAGCGTGTGTATCCAATGTTGTATTGCCGCTGAAGAGCATCGGCAGCAGATGGCTGGGTAGAAGATGCCATTGCTTGAACTACTTATAAGGCGTACAATCCCAAGACTCTTCCTATCTCAGAAATTCGACTGAAGCATCTCTTCTTTCTGAATACGTCCCAACGATAATCAACCCGAACTGATTATCGAACAAAATTCTGAACGCACGTTTGTCTTATAGCCCGCTCAATAGGCGGACCCTTGAGATAGTCGATCCTCTCCCTGCTCTCAACGGACTCGGAGTACATTTGATGAAAGTTGCCGAGAGTGGCGGGTCCCAGTTTCCACATAGCCCTCCAATGACGCATTTCGCAACATGAGAGGATATTCCATGCGCGCCTGGTGTGATGGGAATCGCCACGTTCGAGAGAGAGGCGAGGATATCGTTTATTCGCGTGAGTTGTTATCGTTGTTTGGCCATTGAATGGCTGTGCAGCGATCTGAATCTCACCGCACGGTGAACATCAAGAATAAAAAAGCAAAACAAACAAGACAATCCCCATAAGCATAAGCAACCCTGAGTACTGCCAGTGGGTCTCCATGCGATAATCGAGTAGCTGAGAAGCCTGTCAGCGTCCGAGTCGTGACTGTTTTCAGTGTCCAGAAGATCAGCTTCACGAAACTCCCTTGTCTTCATCACATCACCCTCCATAATATTGCATCTATCTTCCATCAAAGTCTGGGTGGATACGGTCGGTGGGCATAACGATCTCAGTGACGGTTGTTCCGTGCGCTTGTCCCTGAAGGGACGCTTCTTGCGGCGCTTGCTCTTCCTGCGCTTTATCGACGTTTGGGTCTTCGAAGCTAAGCTGGTAGAGAATCTCAGCTTCAGACACGAACGATGGGGGGTGGGCTGACTCAGCAACGGCCGATGACAATTGGACTGACCCCGGGTTGACTAGGTTGGTGGGAAAACTCTCTACTTCGTCACATAGACCATAGACCGCCCTGCCTAGTATACAGCCAGCTCCTACTTATCCAGCACTGGGGTGGTTGCGCCACGAATCCCTCTGGCCTTCGCAAAACTAATGGAACAATTGCCCGCGGCTTTTCGCGATCCGTCCGCTAGCCCACAGTTGCTGCATTTCTGACCTTCCGGGAGCCATTCCACTCGTGGCATTATGATACGAACGGAGTTCGACGACGAACCCGGTTGAATTCTTTGTTGCATTTACCGCGAGGATATTGGGAGTGACAAAGGAGTTGGCGAGTTGAATAACGTTCTTTTGAACCCTACATAGGGTATTCAGTATCCGTGTTGATGCACAGAATGGAAAGAACGATAAGGGAGAAAAGTTATCGCCGTGATCTGAGAAAAGAGCCAGAAGGGTCAAACCTCACACAGTGAATAAAAGGTGTAGCACAATAATCCACTTCACCCGCTCACAGTCTTTGCTCTAAGTATCCCAATCACAGAAGCCGCCGCTCTTCCAAGACTCCTTCTGGATCGGAGCGTGCTGCTACCAACTTAACTCGAAATGCTTAAAGCTAGGAAGCTTACATGCTTTTTTTGTTAAAAAAAAAACAACAACTCAACTCAAGCATTTCCATCTGCAGCATCCAGTTTTATCCTCACTCGGCCCCGAATGATGTCACAAGAGTTTTATTAATTCCCGAAAACTCTTTTTCCACTTTCCCCCCGCAAACCCCGACGTGGATCCCGACGCTGCTGCTCTTGACTTCGCCGTGCCCTGAGATCCCCTGAATCAATTACATCATGATCCCTCCTCCGTAGCGGGCCTGTCCCTTTCCTAATTTAAGGCCGCCTGTTACATAATCCAGGTCTCAATGGAATGGAGGTGGCACTAGTTTTCAAAACTACCTCCCAATCTATCTTCCTCTGCCTACGTTTGTGCGATGGACTCGTTCTCTTTATGCCGTTCCATCATTCGTCATTGGTTACAGAAGGCCTGGGGACCCTGAGTTTGCAGGAACACCGGTGTCGGTCCCTCGACCGCCGTTCAAACCGGGGCTAGTTATTGACTTAGGACAGGGCTCATCTTTTCCTCGTAGTGCCGATTCAGATGCCCATCTGAAAACTCCAGAGACCTTCCACATTTTCCGTCTCCATCAGGTTCGATCCTCGATCTTCACTAGATCTCAAGCAATTCCCTGCTTCCACAATAAAACCAAAGTGCTCAGCATCGACGAACGTCCGAAAGAATTATCCAGGTGCGTTTCTGTTTGGCGTTCACTGTGCTCGTGCATTATGTAATTTACGCTTTTGGGATCCAACACCGTTGCGCCAACAAAGGGTCTCTCACATGTAACGGTCATTCATTCCCACATGGATGCCCTATTCAGCCTCAGGGCCAACCCATTAACTGGGACGATTGGTGCAACATGCGACTAGACCTATGGTCGTAAGTACAGTGCATGAGGCATTGTATTGAAAAAAAGGCTGGGAGTAATCTATTCATGGATCGCTGCGCAAACAAGTTTCTAGATATAGTGCGTATTTGGCTATTATTAGTTGATGTTTAACACTCTTGTTTCATGCTGCTTCGGCTCAGTGCGGTTGCATAGAAGGTGCCGAGACCCAACCTATGGCCGACGGCCATGTTCGCCTCTTATTGATCCGCCGCTGGGTTCCTTGCTCTCCATCTTGCCGCGGCCGCTTCTCCTTATGGTGGGTAAGGCTTTAGCGGCTCCCGTTTCTTAGTCTGAGATTGATTTGCTGCCACTTACTCATAGTAGCCGTTCCTCCTTGTGAGTGTGATACGTGTTTTGGCTTATGCGTTGCCGCTATCAACTCTATGACTTCGATTACTTACTCGTGAGGTTCCTTCCCAATTCGTGGGAACTTTTTTTTTTTCGCACCCTCTTCTAAATTGTTCCTGGTTTTCCCACCTCCCTTGTTGGCGTCAAGGCTGCGCAAGCAGCCTTTTCTAGTGGGCGTTTGCCATTGCCCATTTAGCAGTCACTTCCTTGAACGAACCCTCAATAGGGTCGATACAACAAACTCGCGGTTCGCCATAGGATTTGTTCACTGCCTCAGTCACGCTGTAGTATCCCTGAACGACTGGGCATTCTGGATCGCGAATGATTCATGCTTTACTATTATGGATATCAGCGGCGCATCTCTTGATTCTGAGGCACAAGCAGCTTCTTCGAGGCATTAGCTTGTTGTGACCTAGCGCACTACACGCAACTCAGATTTGATCCACAGGATGCGCCGAGAAGGGTCCGTCTTGAAGCATGTTTGCACCACGACCCGCAGTGCCCCCTAAGGTGATTTGATCAACCGGATATGGTAGAAAAACACTGTTGGGTCCAGGCGCTGCGTGTGGGATGGCGTCAATACGTAGAATCGAGATGTACAGACGTGACGAATCCCGACCTAGATTGCCAGCCACAGAGACGTTGTGATTATTGAGTGAGTTGATCGTTTGGTTCGCATACACAGTGTGATTGTTCTGTGAATATCAACGATTAGCCCCGCTGTGAACGCTATTGGTGGGGTGAACGAAGATCCACTTGAGTCAGTATTTCCCCTCTACCTCCCATGCCGCGTTCTCGATCATTGAACCTGGCACTACTAGCAACGCTTCCTTCTCCGTGGTTAATCTGTAGCATCTTGCAATAAGTGACACCGCGAACCCGAGCGAACGATGGGATACCTCTTGTTGGCTAACGCTTGTACCCTCGCATGTAGCAGGGCACTGCCGAAGGAGATGGTGCTCTTCAGTCTGCGACATTTGAGGCACTGGTCCGCTCTGAGGAATCTGACGTGGGGTAGAGCCCAAGGATGGTTGTGAGGAGTAGGATTCTGCTGACTGAGCCAGCTTATATGGCTGCCGTAACTCCACTCAACAAAATGCCAACCCTCTGCGTGTGATTTCGTGTTTTACCAAGAACGATTTCTGATGAGGCCAACAAATGGAAGCTGGCTGCGCATCTTCCAAACTGGACTTCGAAACTACATCCTTTTTTTGTGGAACCACCGGTGCTCAGGGCGGTCAAAGTCAGGGGTCAGTAGTATGTCTGCTTCTATCGGGAACTTATGACTGCCATTTCGTTAAAATAGTGTCAGGTCTTCAATTTTTTCCTGTCCCTGCATTTTTTGCCCCGGATCTTCTACCGAAATTCCGATCTCCATCTTTGGGATGTTTTACTCCTCTCAGCCGCTTTCCCGCTTAATCTCATTATATGACTCAGAAGTTTCTCGGATCCCAACCCACGTATCTCATGCACACCAGTCCAGCGCTGGTGCGAATCCCGCAAGAAAGATGGCAGGCGATCTGCGGTCCCATACTTCAGTCGCTCTCCGACGATACTCAGTTATCATGATCTGTAGCCTGGTCATCACCATTGTCACATGGGCGCTAAGACGGCGAAGTTAAGCCATGCTTCTTTGTCGTGTCCGAACACTGGCATCTTTGTTTTCGTCAAGTCAAAGATGAAACCACCGGTGAACTACATGCACTCCTGCACTCTCAGGGGTTCGCAATGGCCATTGAGCAAGGCCGCCCCGGGTGGCTTCTCCCCTTCTTTGCTCCGATCCCTCTTCCTGATGAAGCGCCAGCATAAATGAAATCTGAGCGTCGCAGCACTTCCTGATGCACGTTTTCCCCATTGGCCCCTCAAATTCCAGATCTTTTTTCCAATCAGCTTGAACCATTATGTCCCAACATGGGAAAATTCACCCGGGTTTTGTCCATTAAGCTTCCCTCGGTGGTCGATGGCCTCGAACTGTGGAAATTGCTCTATTCGTTATAGTCATACGGGGGGACACCCGAGCGTCTCCGGATCAATGTATGACGATATGATGAACTAATTTATTCAAACAATCCACGGCCCTGCCTCATGACTAAATCATGTCACATCCAGCGGAGAAAGGCGGCACCAATCTGCGCAAGGAAGCATCCATCACACTACAAATACTATCAAGTTGTCCCAGGTGCTCAATCATTAGATCTGAACGGTTTGTTGCGGCTGCACCAAAATGCCGAACGCGCAGCGATACTACTGCTGGGCGTTCGGCTCGTGGACTTACTGTTTCTGGTATCGCTTTCAATGCCACTGCGGGGAATAGTGTTATCTATAGCCGTGCCTGATCGCTTCCCCCTCAGGCAATCAGGTTTCAACTAAGAATTAACATTTCGGACGATGGGGATTTTATGACAGGCGCATTATAATAAATGGTATGTACAAAGGTATTAGCTTCAATAAATATAAACCGCATTTATCCGGTGAGAAATAGTGTGGTTTCATCAGCAACAACGATCAGTGCACCCCAAATGTGGCATGTCCATCTTTTTGACAATCCAAGCAATGCAGATGCCCGTCTGATCGCTATACGTGGAAATTGGGGACCCGATACCTTGCTTCTGAGGACTGGCTGTCGCGTCGGATTTGGTCGAAGAGCAACAACGGTGGTAAGCGCGCTGGCTCGCAACCTGCAGTGTTAAAAATGATGGAGTGTGCGAATCACACAGGTCAGCTTTCTGGTGAAGAGATACGAATTAAATTTGGGTTGAATTGACTGTCCGTCAACAAGGATATTTGCTGAGAAGAGACGATGGGCTCACCCCGCTTCAGCCAGTGACAGTGAGGATTCGACAGAATACCCCTAAACTACACTTCATACTTGTTAATATGGTCTACTTGCTGATTTAAGCCAAACTTCTGTATCAATTGTTATCTATCGCAAAAAACTGTTCTCAAGGGATTTGGAAATGCAGTAGGAGGTTTACTTGATTAGGATCTAAGCCGGTCCGTTATAAATTGATGACCGGATCTTTGGACGGATGCAATCGTTTAGAAAGGATCATTTGGTGACTTTTTCTTTGACGTACAATCCTCCAACCGCCATCATGCGGGGCCTTAGCCAAAAGCTACCAAATTTCGTGCTCCTGGAATTGATCATCGCAGTACACCTCACATGCCATGATATCCGATCAGAATAAGGGAGACAGAGGCTAATGAACGTTACAACGAATCGTCAGAACCCGACATGATCAAATTGGGTTGACCGCGTTGCTCATGACCTAAAAAAAGATCGAAAGCCATCTAGCAAGTCTGCTTCAGCGGGAGCGCGGTGCAGAACACATACACCGAATTGCTTAAGCTGCAGTTTGCCCCTGTCCGACGACAGCTCGCCCAATGAGGTGACTTCGGGATCTGCCCATTCCATTCATCCACAGTGGGCTCTACAGGGCCCCTGCATGATAACGAGTGGTCCATTGACCTGTACCAAGTCTCGTTTCCGAATCAATGATCACAAGTACCAGTGTGCTGCCGCCGAGGCCGAGATGGTATATGCTACAAGGCTCACTCCATGAGCATCGTTGAGAATGATGGGCCCAGTAACCGTGCACTTTCCGGCCAAACGTACAGTCCGTTGCACCCCGGGGCGCATGAAGCCACCCCTCATCTGGGAGAAAGCTAAAGGACTCGGAGTCCGTACCGTAAATCTCATATATGAGGCACGGGACATGGGAAAGGTTCTGTAGTGGAAGGTTTCACTGTTGGGAGTAGCAGATTGTTGGGCGATGTATGATGTTTGGTCGGACGCCCTGAAAGCAGTATAACTAAGGCAACTTAGCACACAAGGGTTCACATGCGTGATGGATGGACATATCGAAGTGTATCAGGAGTGCTCCCGTGCTGGTATTGAAAACTACTAGAAAACACAAAGTGTAGCTTCGTGCATCGTTAAGCTGTCAAAATTTGGTCCAACGTGCCAAGCCGGAGTTGGGACATACTTCCACGACAATCAGGAGATATCCTCGACATACGCAATAATAGATACATAATTTGAGCCTAATCCCCAACAAAATAAACACAGAAAGCGTACAAGAATAAGCTCAACGTTTCCAGAGACAACGGAAAGGGGAGTCCGGCGATGGCAAACAACTTCAGAGCACTGTCTTGCCTCGAGTTCACATTAAGCCTCAGACGAGAGGATCAGGTCAGAAAGAGTGATGCATCCAAACAGCGTCCCCCTCTTCTAAAGGCACTAGCACATGAACTTCCAACAGGTTATGAGCCCAGGTCGCTGAAACGGGGCGACTACGCCCCAATTTCAGCGGAAGGGCCACACCTGCGAGGTCAAGCCCGAGTAGCCCCAAGAATGCGGGAAACCCTTCCGATGGTCTATCAGAATGGAGCACAGACTAACGAGAAACCCACACATCGGTGCCTCTCAGCTTGTGTTTCAGAGACAGCAACAAGATTTTCACACCAGTTTTGTCTCCCCAAAAAATCAGCGTCGCACAGGCATTCTTGATACCTCCTCGGATCTCAACCATCCTCGGCACCATGTAAGCCCTTCCGTGAGGAAGATCGATCAAACGTTCGATCCCAGCGGTTGTCACATCACAAGTTGTCAATGTCACGTCCTCGCTTCTCACGTTCCTCTTCGGTCGCCATCGGTTCCGTGCTGGGCAAGGTGGAGGGAACAGAGCTGTAGTGAGCAGCACTCACCATAGTACGAAAACCACTGTGGCACTCAGCGGGGGAAGATCTCTCTAGAACATTGTAACCGTGCAGCGGTATAAATAGCTTGGGTAATGACAAGATATAAGACAAACGCGATAAAGGAATCAGATACGAATGAGCGCTGCATGTGGAACATAGTAGAGTAGGGCAAGAGTGAAACATGCAACACATGGACAAAGGGTATCATATCAATAACTGATATGAGCATGATATGCGTACCGGTGCGTTGTCATGGTTTGTTCATCCAACAACCGTATGGGTATATATGACTACCTGCAGCGTGCACAGCGAGTGAACGAAGAATGAAAGAACGAAGCCACAAACCTTGGTCACTAGCTAGCTTATAGCTTAAAAGAGAACCGAGGGACTAAAGGAAAAACAAAGCAACGGAGTTAGGAGACTCAGGAGCAAAATGAAATGAGTATGAAACAGAATCAATCAAGAGACCCAAGTCAGAGGTAATGAGACACGAGATGATAATGACAGGCGGTCCTAAGAATAGGTGAGAAGACAGAAGAGAAGTCCACATCAATTGTCAGGATGAACCAACGGTAGCTGTCTCTCCACAGGCTTGGCTAGCAAAGCAATTATACCTCATCCACGTAATAGTTCTTCAAAGAGGTAAACCGAGGCCCCCAAGTTCTTACCAGGGATCCCACTACCCGGCTTCGACGTAGAAAGCTCGGGAGGAGTATCGATCGCAGACCTGGAACTGGCAGGCTTACGCGACATAGAGTCTCTCATTAATGAGGGGGGATAAGTTTAGACGATAGTGGTGACAATGCATCACGTAACATCATCCAATTTCGAATCATGTTTCGTTCCCGGTGACTTAACTTGATCAAATTGAGGTAGAGGCCGGATCTTATTGCGTCAGACGGTCTCGACTCGATAGGTGAAGGCTCATGGCTGACATCTTAGCACGACCCTCTCAGCAGAGCTAGAGTCTGGCTATGGAAAGGGGCATGCCGTGTACGCCAAAGAACCTGAGCATGTGAGAATGCAGATGCTCGTATCTTTTCGATCACTCTGAGAACGGCGGCTCCCTCTTTGGGCGGCACCAATGCAATTGCTGCAGAACAGCGATCGGATCGTGTCGACCGTGTCGGCCCCAGACCCAGCGGGAGCTTTTGGGTGGACCTGAGAGTGGTACCGGCACCAAGCGCTCGAAGGCGAAATAGCCAAAGAGAAGATCTTGTTGGGAGCGGCGTACAGGCGAAGTAAACGGGCAGCTCCACGAGAATCGTGCACACGGGTCCCTGACACCGTTCGACGCTCTGCCTCGATTGAGGACTTAGCAAAGATCGGGAGAAAATGGCTGGTCATGTGTAAGTTAGGCTAGTGGAAGGGTATGTTGATTCTGGGAAGTGAGAAGTGATGAAGGCATCTTCGTGCATGATGTTGGCCAAATCGGTGCAGTTGTCGACGGCTTAGTGATGTATCTCCGACGTTCTCGACGCCGAGGGTTGAACCCTTCCTTATCGGGCTGTATCTCCTCGAAATTTCCAAAAGCTACCGCCCCGGCCCCGATGGTGACGCTGATATTGATAGAACAAGAGGCGGGGAAGATAGAAGTTCGAAGCAGGGGTGCCCGCTGGAGACGATGGCTTTCCGCTAGCAGATGCACTCAGGAAGGTATGGGCGTGCTAAGTGGAAGGGGGGGGGCTTCTCTCAATGAGTTTCCTTCGTTGGCATCGAAGTTAGGAAAACGGTAGCCATGGTGCCGCGAGGTCCTCTCGAGGCGTTGGCTGGGGATGGGGCGAACATTGAGGGGGGGTTGGAGTTCGCGGGTTTCTTCGACTTGTCGCTTGGGCAATGCGAGGGCCGAGGGGCCTGGTCAGGCCCTTCGGCCTTGCCGGTCGGAGACGGAAAGGTAGGGCTATTGGGCGATGTGTCTCGGTCCTCACCATTGTCATCATCTTCCATGGTTATCCCGCGCACGCGTAAACCTAGTATTTGGCTCGGTCGCAGGTCGTAAATTTCATTGAGTTTCGCAGGGTGATCTCGCGATCGTTCGATCCGAGATGGCATTGAAAAGTTTGGAGAAAGGGAGTTTGACACTAGCGGTGACTCCTGATCACTAATAGTGATAGTAGAATTACAGCTAGGATGAGCCGAGCGCAAGCAAGTGTCGTCCCCAACACTTCTCACTTTGACTCTTTCCGTGGGTTCGAATGTCTAGGCGCCTGAACACTTGGTTTCTCGCCCCGCCAGATGACAGCATGGTTTCTTCCAAGGATATGCAGGAACCGAGTATCGGAAATGTGCGACCTTCACTGCCGTCCCATGACGGCCATTTGGTCGGATGAGAGTGGGACTCGACGACTGGACGGGGTGAGTGTGTAGAGGAAATGGCGACGGAAAGAATGCCGAGCGGTGGAATCCAGTGGTGGTAAGTGTGATAAGATCGAGGATGCAAGGTTGGCGAAGAATGGAACTAGGAAAACCATTCCTCAGGATGGGGTCGTGGGATTTGGAAGTGGAGGATCCTTGTAGATCTTTGAGCTATGGGGGCCCGGCCTTGACGTTGAATATTGAAGTTGACAACCTACCAAATAACCTTACTACGACAAGAGAAGATGTCGACGACTTGGGGAATAGACTCGTTGAAGGTCTTGGCGGGGTTAACGGTCAGACTGGAGTGATTCGGTCCAATCCATACCCAGCGGCATGCCTCGTGGCGCCACGATAGCGGAGTGCACAAATGAGGACAGACATATGCATGGAGTGTTCTCCAAGAAATTGGGCGGATCCACAACTAGCTCGAGCCCTCGACGTCAAAAACAGGGTTCTCCGCGACGAGCAATTTGAGTGGATGAGGCTGCGAAGAGGCCAGCTACAGCCGAAAGTAGAAGTAGAAAGTCTCCAGTTGGAAAGGAGGGCTTCGAGTGGAGGTTGTGTTGCTGTCGGGCGGTGGTCAGGGTGGTGTGGCGGTCGTCACAAAGAGACGAGACCAACACCTTAAGGCGACCCATCATCAGGTGAACGATAATAACCCTGAGGCCCAGGGTGTCCAAGGGGGTAAGGAAGGTCGCCGCCTACCGTGGACCGGTTGACGATGCCGCATGTATTGACTATTACTGAGCGAAGGTCCTCCACGATGATAGTTGACGACTAGCCAACTTCAAGTCTCCGATTGATGGTCCACGCTCACTAACGTACTCGGACCGGAACTGTCAAAAAAAAGGGCAGCAGGTGCTCACCACAAAGGTTGAGGTTGGATTGTGGCGGATGCCGAACGTTGAGAACGCACCGCACAATCCCATGAGAACTCTACCATCCAAACTCGCTCCAAAAAAATTACCCGAGAGAATTGAATGTGACTTCTAGGTCTGATGAGAGGCGTAGAAAGGCGACGTGCTTCAAACATTTGAAGGACATCAGCAAACAGTGAATCGCGGGAGGAGCCGAGGAAGAGATCGCCCTCAACATCTGCATTCATTACGGACGTCGGCCCGTGCATACGTGAGCTCATTTCTTCGAGTTTGCAACGAGCTGTTTCCCCTGAAGTGCTAGTTCGTAGTGCTAATTGCCGTTCAACGATGACGCAAAGGAATTCGGCCAATTCCGTAATCCAATTTTGATTAGGTGTGAACCTTAGGGTTTGCAACTCGTGAGTACGGCACAAAGGCAGTCGTCATTCGCATTTGACCGAAAGTAACCCCCAACGGGGTGAATTGCTCTAGGACGACTATTCTCAACCCTATCGTGTCATACCCCAAGTCAGGACGCTGAGTAGGGTTGCACGCCACCCGCATGTATCGATCCTGAAGCGACTGCAGTGATAAGAAAGATAGGCGATCTAGAAGCGTTCGCCATCCAGGGATGCACCGGAAACTCGTTCACTCTACATTCATCCGCCGCTCCCTAGCCATCGACTGACTTCCGTAAAAATTCGATGTGCCCACATCGACTGGTCATCGGCGGAGACGAGGATATAATTCTATGTTGAAACAGACGTTCAGCAGCGGGGCCGTAACGGAAGAGGACAGTTACACTCTAGTCCGATCGTCATCGCTAGAGCTGCGGTCATCTCCAGTCAAATTTCGATTTCGGAACCCTGGTACGTGTCGCCAACATTTCCAGACGCCTATTCGCATGTGGACCGTCATTTGGCTGAGCAGCCACTGGCAAATACATGGAACAATACATGCGTTATGTTGTGTAAGGAGTCTGTCCAAACCAGAGATTTTGCGTGCGGTTAGAAAGTTCTTCGGACACACGAGCGATCTGGGGACTGATGATTATCAGAGTTGTTGAATTCAAGAACAGTTAGGGGTACACTCGAGGTGAAGATTCTGAGCACGCACTTGCCGAAATTCAGGAGGTACTGAATTCGATCACTGGGTGGTGTGCCTTAGCTGTGAGACTCCTTTCACACGAAGGGAACAATTAATGGTTCAGGTGAGGGGCTGCGCGGACCAGCAATGGCCTTTCTAGTCGCCCCCACTAGCAGCGGACAAACTAGAGAGAAACCATACCACCATGCCCAAAATTGGCGGAAGGCCGCGCGGAGATTCCTCCACGGGTCGTATCGAAGCAAAAAAAGACTAGTACAACACATTGGTTGGGAGAAGGTTTTTTAGTTTCGAAGGATTCGATAATTAGATTTGGCATTTGGCAATTGTCCAAGATAGAAGTCCTCCGGACCATCGAGATGAGTAGCGATGGAAACGCACAGGTTTTAATATAAAGAAAAGGGTCTGTTTTTTTTTCTGAAGCAGCCTCTGTTGTGATAGACGCATGCATGCTTCTACGTACCACGGCACTCCCCATCTCATTCTGCCCGCGAATGCCGAGCTATGTGTCTATCCTAGGTCTGCAAATGAATATGCTCCGCTAGCATCGGGCTTCCGTTCGTTATCGATCAATCCACAGTGATTCCCGAAACACACGAATAAGGGAGACGTACATTGCGCTATGTGCGAAAGGATGGGAAGGGTCGTCTGAACAAAATCTGAAGATGACATCAACTATAAATTTGAGCGTCCAAGGGGCTTCACGGCGAACCTGTACGAACAGTTATTCGGCGGTTCGGCCCCTGCCCACCATGTGGCGCCTTGCCGGAGGTAAGAACGGAACCAACCCGAAAAGACAACAAAGCCCGAAACCTCATTATGCGCTCAATCCAACCCTGCCCTGACGAAATCGAACCTGTCAACGGCAAGTACTGACGAACGCCAAAAGGCCGACCAGCAGGAGTGGTCTCTGTAGGTTCATGCTCTCTTGCAGTAGCCCTCTGACACTTCCTATATGGATCTATGCATGGACCTACCGGAATTGACCTCGTAAAGCAAGAGGAGAATCCTTCCACGTCGAATCAATGCGGCCGCGGAGGAATCAATTTGACTTCAAGCTAGGTATGAATGACAACGTGTTAAATGATCAAATGTCTATTCAAGGAGGCGTCATTAATGCCACGCGTGTTCGCCTATAACCCTTCCTAAAGGAGCCATGGGGAAGTTTTGAGTTGAGTTCAGGAATTTCACCTGAGGTAATAAAGTAGAGACTGCCAAATCTGTGGTCCTCTTGCTGCCAATGGCGATGTAACGGAATAATGCGTTGCGGAGGTTTGTGATGCATAACAAGATCAAGACTGCCGACAAGCCGAATAAGCACAATCCCCATGGGGCCCAAGTGAGGTGGAAACGGCAATGAAAACGTTGAAGCGCGCATGGTCGAAAGAGAAGTGAAGCATCTGTGCGGATGGTGCAAAGCTAAGGGGATTCCAACCAAACCCGCGCGGTCGATATCATTAGGGTTTGAAGCGCGTAGATGGTACGATTAAACTAGCCAACCAGAAGAGAAGGTGCCTTTTCTGGAACACTCGCTAGAAGGGAACATTTGTGTAAACTCGGAACTGCAAAAAGTTACATAACCACACCGCAGTGGCAGCGCCCTATCGCAGGTTGCCCGGAGTGACCGGAACGATCACTGAGAATGACCCCTTTATAGTAAGTCTCTTTACACAGTTCATTTTGAATGCTGCGGTCCAATGCGGCGAGCGTAACAAAGTCTGTATTACTTGTTACAAGCGGTCCAACAAATGCGAATGAAAACAAGTGTTTTGTTCCGCGTGCATCGGGGCAGGCCCTTCAGAACGCATTGTTCCAGTGACGGGGGCGAGAGAGAGACACCAACAAATGGGGGATCAAAGATTCAGGGAGCCCAGAGGAGCGGAGAAGGGTTTGCTAAATTTGAACCAGCGACGATCCAAAACAGCGACAGGCCGATAAAGGGATCTCTGACCGATGTGGCCCCGTCAAGAAAGAAAAATATTAATAACAATGACTTGATAACCATCCACTGCACACACCAATTGCTCCAATAGCTCATCGTCTCCGTCGTCCGATGACTCGACTTGGTCATTCCCATCCTCTTCATCTCCATCTTCACTGTCCTCCTGACCCAGAAGGTTTTTGACGGTGCTGAAGGGGGTCAACACCCCTGCGCATTGTAATGTTCGATCTTGACGATAAGGTACAGAAGAAAAACGCAAGTCGCCGGAGCACAAACATTAGCGGGACGCTCATTTGTCATATAATGTTGCTGGACATACTACAGAGAGAAAAGTCTGGGCATTCGAGTCGTCTGGCTTCAGCCTTTTCACATGCTCGAAGTAATTTTTCGACTCATATAATTTTGCAGACTCAAGCGCGACTGCATCGCAAAGAGATTTTAGAATAGCACATTGAGCAAGGTTCCACCGTCGGGGAGCAAATGCTACATTCTCACCGGATGGATCCTCGCTAGACGGAGAAGAGAGTGCAAGCTGGAGAGCAAGCATTCCAGCGTATGTGTTCAATGCCACATTGTCGCCGAAGGGCATTGACAGTAGATGACTGGTCAGAGCACGATTAGGGGGAGCCAAGGACGAATAGAAAGACGGGGGTTTAGCGCTCCAGCCATTTGCTTGAATCGCTTTAGGGGGCGTACAATTCCAACTCCTTATAGGCTTCTTCGTATCTCGAAAATTTGATTAAAGTGAGTACAAGCTCCGAGAGCATCTCTTCTTTCTAAATTCATCTCAACGCCTATCAACCCGAACTAACTATCGAGCACAAGCCTGAACGTACGTCCGTCTTATAGCCTCTCAATAGGCAGACCCTGAGATATTCAATTCTCTCCTTGCTCTCCTTGGACTTGGAGTTCATTTGATGAACATTACCGAGAGTGGCGAGTCCCAGTTTCCACATAGCCCTCCAATCAAACATCCCGCAACGTGAGAGGATACTCCATGCGCGCCTGGCGCGATGATAATCGCCACGTTCGAGAGAGAGGTGGAGAATATCGTTTATTCGCGAAAGCTGGAATGCGAGGAACGGGACCCTCGCGAGAGGGACATTGGGATCTTGAATGGAAGGTTGCACTGTTGGCAGAGAGTAGACCGTCAATGGACCCGGGGCCATGTAGAGGCCAGGACCGGGTAGTCCGACGTAGAATTAATGAGTTATTGTTGTTCCCCAGTCAAGAGTGGAAGTGGCTGTACAGCATTCGCACGAGCAGGTTGAATAAAACGAACCTCATACGACAACCGAGTAATTCAGCGTTTCGGTGCTCAGAACGTCAGCTTCACGAAACCTACTCGTTTTTTCCTTCATTGCAATATCGCATCGATCCTCCACGACTCGCTGAGTCTAACTCCTGACGGTCCATAGGGCTGAGCGATTTCAGTGACAGTTGTTCCGTGTACCTGTTCATTCCGTGAGGAGATGCGCTGCCCCTTCATTGACGTCTGGGACTTCGAAGCCAAGCTGGTAGAGCATCTCAGCTTCAAGCATGAATGACCAAAAAAGTTGCCTCAGCAATGGCTGATGACAACGGCACCAACCCCAATGCGATTAGCTCGAAAAGAGTGGTGGAAAAATGCATTGCTCCGTCACATATGGGCACCGTTTAACTATCAGGACTGCGCTTGCCCAGTATACAGGAGGATTCCAAATTCTACTCATCCGGCACCGGGTTGGTTTTCACTGTTCAGGGCCTCGACGGTGGCGCCACAAATCCCTCTGGCTTCCAACGGTCATTAAACTAATGAAACACTCTCGGAATTATTACCGGGGACAAATGAAAAAGAGAGGAGATCGCAGGGCTGGTGGACTCGTAATATATCTGATAATGTTCTGAAAAGAAAACATCACTTCCCCGTGCATGACCACAGGGGGCTGGCGACAGTCTGATGATCACGGCGAAAGGCTTATTCTCCATTCGGCACTACAAATAAGAACAAAGGGGAAAATATCACATCGCCCACCACAACCGCACCGGGTCAGCGGCTGCTTCCCACCCAACCCGAGATGTCACATTATCAGTGTGCATGAGGGTCAGGACCCCCTTTTTGCTCTAGGAACAGAGAGCGCGCAAAAGGCCAGGTCAGTATATAGTCGTTCAGGGTGGAAGAACCTTGTAACCCCAGAGGGGAGGCGCTCCAACCTCCGCGGGCAATAAGGGAAAAAATCAATAAGAAAGAACAACTCACCAGGTGCACACTGAATAGCATCGTCAATCCTCAGAAGAGAAACAGCAGCCTCAAATGCCGACTTCAAACTCTTCACCTTACTCATCGTAGGCTCTAACACACCCGCCTTCACATTGTCCCTGACCTCCCCATTCAACAAATCTAATCCATACCGGAGCAAGACCTTCTTGGGATCACCCGCCGAGGCATTCTGGGCGGCATTATGATATGAACGAAGTTTGGCAACAAGCTCGATTGAGTCCTTTGCTGCATTTACCGCGAGGATCTTGGGGATAACGAGGAGAGAATTAGCGAATTCGGCAATGGCCAGTTGTTCCCTTGAACCCTGCATAGAGTAATTGGTGTCCGAGCCGATCCAGGTATTGTTTCCGTCGTGTGAAAAAGGGAGAGAGCGATAAGAGAGAAAGGGTTAAGTTATGTCAGCTATCGCTGGGATCTGAGGAAAGGCCAAAGAAAAACCAAGAGATAAAATTTACATAGTGAATAGAAGGCTGTAGAGTCCAGCACCAAGAGGACGAAAGGAAAGGCACAAAAACAACAACAAAAGAATAGAAAAACCTCACATACCAGCGTCGTCGCAAAATTCTCCAAATAAATACTCAACGCAGACTCAACAGCCCCACCACCCGGAACGACCGTCCCACTCTCCAACGTCCTCTTGATGATCGACAATGAATCATGCAACGCCCTCTCCATCTCATCCAACATATAATCATTCGCCCCCCTCAAAATAATGGACGAAGAATTCACAACTTTCGTCCCCTTGATCACAATCAACTCGTCATCCGACACCCGGATTTGAGCTACTTCATCTGCGTGTCCAAGTGACGAGGCCTCAAACGTCTCCTCTCCTTCGAGGTTAGCTAAACTCGAGACCAGAGTCGCTCCCGTCGCTTTTGCAATTCGACGTAGATCGTCTTTTTTACATCGACGGACAGCCATCGCACCTGCTTCGACGAATTCTTTCAGGCAAAGGTCATCAATGCCTTTCGTGGTCAGGACGACGTTCGCTCCTGCCCCCAGAATTTTACGAACGCGTTCCAAGACGATCTCCGATTCCCTTGTGCGGCAAGGGGCATGGATGTATGCATGAGGCAGGTGAAGATCGGAGGCAATTAGCGGGCAGATAGAAAGCCATGAGATTTGCGGGATGTTCGATTGGCATTTGTGTAACACAGTCAACATACCTTCTACGTATGGCCTCGAGTTGGTTTGGATCTGTCACGACAATGTTGACCCCCAGATTCATTCGCTGCTTCTGGAGGTTGATGTCCAAGCATGCAATCTTAGCATTCGTTATCCGCGTTTTCATCGCTAATTAAATCCAAGTTACCAAAGAGCTTCACCTCCAATGCCCAATGCAAGGGAAGAGCAACAAAACACAAGCACACGGACATACCTTGACTAGCCACCGTACAATTTAGAGCGTACCCATTTATAAACGTGGATTCACGTGCACTTTTCCCGTGTGCTTTGAGAACGTTGACGGCTTTGACAGGATACTTGATATCCCCACGGGGGTTGATCGTCTTAACGGCCATCATGGCGTCAACAGCCATAGGGGCGAATAAGTCGTCGTCACTAGAGGAGAACAGGGGGGACCGCGGAACGTAAGAGTGTAGCCAATGAACGCAAGGGCGCGTCCGAGGAAAAACGATCGGAGAACAATGAGTGGAAAACAGAGATAGGTGGGGATAGCGACGATTCGGGTCAAAGCTCACCTCCCAATGATCTTACTCGACATCGACGTCTTCGCCACACTGATAATGGCCTCCCTCCCTAGAGCATCAACCTTAACGCTCAACTGATCCACCATAAACTTGCACGCCTCCCTGCAAGCCAACCTATACCCCGTAATGATCGTCGTAGGATGTATCTTCGACTTTACTAATTCATTTGCCCTTCTCAGCAGCTCAGCGGCGACGATCACAACGGATGTCGTCCCATCTCCTACTTCCTTGTCTTGCTTCTGAGCCAAATCGACGAAGATGCGTCCAGCGGGGTGTTCGACCTCCAATAAGCCCAGTATGGTCGCACCGTCATTTGAGATCGTTACATCCTATGGAGTAACAAGGAAGAAGTGTCACTAACGGTTACGTTCAACCATTGTTTACAAAAAGACAGCCACCGAAAAATCAAAAAGTACTCACTCCAATATTGTCGACAAGCATCTTATCGAGACCTAAAGGTCCCAACGAGCTTTTCACCACATTTGCAATCGACTGTGCCGCGATGACTTCACACCCAACGCATGATTAAAGCATTCATGGAACAACGGTCAGTTTGACGCCAAGAAAATTACTACGAAGGAGTATACCATTTTGATCGCGTATATCCTGACCCGATATCCTTTCCCCTCCAAGGAACAGCGTAGAACGCGGATCGCGTTGGAATATGGACATGATTTAATTACGAACCTGGACTCCGGCAACTAGCGTACACTGACGTGACGGAATCTATTGCATCCTGGTATTGTGCACATATTCCATTCATCAGTAGCCGTTTTCCTTTGTTTTCCTTTGCGCATAGCTCGGCATTTGGTCATATTTGGCATTCGGGTTTTATCCGTCACGCGGCGAAGATCTTGGGGTTCGTTCGTTTTTGGATTCCTTCCCCGTAGTAGGAAAAGAAAAAGAGGGACCTTTCTTCTTCTCTTTTCATTTCCTATGTTCGCTTGGTTGCTTGGTTTATTTACATATTTGTTTTACGAAGATCTCAATTTGTAACGGAGTTGGCCGAATTTTATCCCCATTCGTGTTGTTGTTTGTTTTTCCAGTGCAGAACTCTTCGCTCTCCTCCCGCGTCTGCGTATTCTCTCTGGCAGTGATTCGCCTCTCTAGCAGGCAAGTTCTGAGACAAAACGTGAAAATACACCATTCACCACTTTGCGGATGAAGCAGCATTGCCTTATGGGATGGGCCATGTTGCTCAATTTGTCCTGCGTCAGCGTCGAATGCGAACCATTGTAATTAAAGTCCCTTTACCTTCAGATTTGCTATACTTCGGATGCATTCATTATTTAATATGTGCGTAGAGTCTAGGCAGGTGTTTGGGTATCAGCGAAACTTTAACATATATGTACAACTTTCTTTACTTTTTAACTTTTTCAAAGGGCATCTATACGTAGGCAGGTGACCAGCCCCTCTTTAACGGGATCTATACTACACCAGCCTAGTCCGGTTCGGCCCCAACTCGGTTCCCAGCCGAGCCCACATTGTTGCCGTTTTCTCACCCCATTTCTCTGCTTCTAGCACACCCTTGCTTAGGAACGATTCAACATCCTTTCACGCAGATGGCTGCTGTGAAATGAAATGCTATATTCTATCGACTACTAAGAGCTATGGGGTTCAACGGTAGAGTGCACATTCTACCGAGCCACACGAATCCGAGCTAGTCTCTGCCACATATAGTCTAGTTCGCAGGGCAGGATAATCCATCTTGCCTGGTTCAGGGTTTCTTTCCCCCCTCCCGCTAGCCGAGAGTACTTGCCTCTAGTTTGCCCCAGATTTCTGTGCTCCGCGCGTGGACAATCATGACCGGGTTCTAGACCCACCACCACAAATTCCGGCCTGGCCCGCAATCACAATGCCCCGCAGAATACTTGAAACTACCAATGTCCGCCATCAAGTCCATTGTGAAGCAACATTTGGGTAATGAGGGTTCAAAGTGAGAATCACTGGTCAACATCAAATGACATGTGCATTCGGCGGCCTGACGTCGTTCATGTATGCATGGATTCGAGGTTCACAATCATTCTTACGTCGATCTTGGGACTGAAATGTTTTTCTTCTAATTTTATATTGGCTTAGCACCCGAAGCTTTTCTGGATTTGTGGCGATTTGGCTCCCCTCCGAGTTTTACAAGTGCGAAATTTGGGGCTGCTGGCCAATTTGCCTAGATCTTAACCTCCACCTAAAAGCCCATTTATTCCTGAGACGGTCCAAGTGGAGCTCCAGGACGCTAGGTGCAGAAGAACAAAAATGAAAACTAGCGTCCCTCGGGAATTTAATTTCCCAGGCTCCCGATCTGGCGACATCCTCTTGACTGCACGGCAGCCTTTAATGTATTTGCTTAGCCTCATTGTTTCCTGTCCTGATTGGCACATTGGAGTAAACCCCCCTCGTTTGGTAAGCCCTCTGAAAATCACAATGCTTCGTTGCTATATTGGTTAAGCCACGTCGTCTCATTCTGTCCCTTCCACGTTCTTTTCTTGGATGATCCCAACGTCCCGCCGGCTATGCACAGATGTCCGCCGATTTCTAGCGCTCGAAAGCGATCTCAACGCGGTCCCACTCGTCCGCGGAGGTCGAGGGAAACGTGCCACTTACCATTACCACCGAATTCCGTAGCATCTTTTGGAAACCGGTACTAATTTCACCAAAGACCCATTCATCCCTCATTTGCTCTACTTCTGTCGTGACACACACATGTCACCTATGTGGATCAGTAGGGGTTCTAGTGGAGAATACAGGTCTGGGCCTGTGGTTTGTTTACTAGGGATTTTCACCCAGAGTGTTCCTTGTTGCGCAGCACTTAAGAACGGCAGCTCGCCCATCGCGGTTGTCCCCCCCCCCTCCCTCTGTGGGCGGAATAGACGATTGGAATAAACTGGCGAATCGTATAAGCTTCTTGACGTATGTTCCCAGTCCGACCATGGTTGCCGGAGGAAAGTTTAGTCACCGAGAGCCTCCAACCAAATCTTTCTCCCCAATCTCCTTCCAACGCTCAGGTGAGACCTTCCCAGTGTCTAGAACCATCCTTATCTTAAACAAATTTAATGTTTTTCATCTTAATAACATAGTGGTTAAGCTGCTTAAAGGCGAGAGCCGACCGAAGGGCGTTCCACAACGGTAGGCTGATCGGGGAGAGACTCGTCTTCGTCAAGCCACACATTATGAGTCGCTGATGAGAACTGTTCGGCAGGGAATGCAGGGAAAGAGCCGCTATCCGTCGCGTTGCCCACTGATCCTGGAGTTGAGCATTGGTAATCAACAAGTCATCGCAATCACTGACCTGGATGAGAATTCAAGGTCGAGCCAGACGGGTCTAGCTGGTGTTCAACTTCGGGCACAGGGTCACTCTTACATGCGCGATTGCAATACACGATCAGCTGTGGCCAGGAAGCGCGGGTGTGGAGGTTTCGCTCACTGCTAGAGCCTGATGGCCACTGCCACGTCCTGTCAAATCGGTGCTTTCAGCGCCTCGAGTGGTGACGATATCCACTGGTAATTCCTGATGTATGTGGGCTGTCAGTCAACTGGATGGCCAGCCCATGGAACAATAGTACCGACCTCGTGCTCCGTCAGAACTCCTTCTAAAGCTGAAAAGTTTTGAGAATGATGACCAAGTTCTTCTGACATGCGTAGACTGGGGTTGGAGCTGAACTGCTCAGGTCAACGATATGGATCCTGGAACGTGGCATGATGTAGACGAGGTCAATGAAATTGCACTGCTTGGAGGAGAGGGTCTAGGGCGTTGATACACACAGCGTGTTATGAGTGTTGCGATGTAGATGTCCTGGGACCTCTCCAAGATGGTGCGCGCTGGAGAAAGCGGTGGGGTTGTGTTGATGAAGGGATGGAGATGGGGATATCCCTGGCTTTTCTACTAGATGCACCTCTGGGTCGCAATGCCCGATTATATTGAAAGAAGGCACTGAGCGCGGATGGACCTCAACCATGCAAGAAAGGAAATCCATGACGCAGCAACTAAAATCGAGAAACTACGGCGTACAACTCTGAGCAATAGCTACTTCGTCAGTGTACCCTAATTCCCTTGAGGTGGCCAGATGGGGTAGAGATCATCAAAGACCTCGGAGGAAGCACTGTCCGCGGGTCGAACGCCGCAACATCTTTTTGATCTACTTGCCTCCTCAGTGCAAGCCTATTGAATCGCAGCGAAAAACGAAATAGGCGGGAAAAAAGTGAACAGGCAAAAACCCAGTTCACTTCAAATAAATAGCGCGTACCCCTTCACTGAAGTGGCGGAAAGCGTTGCATGACGGCCGTCAGATGCTAGGGCCCGCATGCCAATCTTGGGCCTCGCTCGTTCAGCTTTCCCTTCGTTCTTCGCCGTAACGCAAGCCATAACCAGAACGCAATTGCCCATAGTGTCCATCAATCCCCATCGAATCCATCAAGCACTCGACCACACGACTTGCTCGTAACTTTCTGTTTATGAATTGGCAACTTGCCATTATATCGCGCTGAAGAGAATAGCATTATCTACTTCCCTGTGTAGTGTTAAATCGAGGTTTGACTGTTCGGGTAATGCGGAGGAGCATGCAAAGCCGACGAAGGGATAGCAAACGCACGCAAATGTCCTGCAGTGGCATTCGCGCATCAATTAGGCACGGCAAGCTGCTAGCTTCGATATATAGGATATATAACTCGATTCAACTAGAAATGGTATAATTTCACCAGTTGTGATAACTAGCGTATATCAAGTTCTTCGTCCGTTTCATTCTGGGTATGCCGAAAGAGCACAAGGACGGACTCGCGCATCCCACCCCTCTTGAAGATTTCAATAATGTAGATATGTATGCACCTTGATTAGCCAAGAATTGGGGTCCTGCGCAGGATTTGGGGGATCGACTAGCAGTCGCCTGACGCGACCTAAACACATACTAGCTGAGTATTGCCCAGAGGCCATAGTAGACATATATGGCAATAGTAAATGAACTGTATAGAGATAAACGAAAAATAAAATGTTACACGAACGGGTGGGAAAAGATGGGAAGGAGCACGCGGATCGACCTTGGGGCTAGGATCGTTGGCAACAGATAGAATGAAATGCCTCTTTGGGGGGATCTGCAGTGGGTGCCTTGCAAGTGGAGATGTGCATAGATCAAATAGTTACGTCCTGGCTGAAAATGTTCAACTCGGATTGGGGGCGACCCTCGTTAGCATGAGAAAATTGACATTGAATTAACTGGAAACAAAAAAGTTCATCAGATGCCACAAGAGATGAGTACCAGAAACCGGTACAATGGCGAAGTAACATCCTTGACCACTTGAATCGCTAGCAGCGAAGCAAGCTCAAAGCAAGTCCCTAGTGGAAAAGTGTCCAATTGGGGACTCTCACATAGATTATGAAGTCTGACTCCCGTGTCCGAGCATGACGTAGCTGGTATGACCTCGTATCTGTTGCGGTGAGCTACCATTGATGTACATCTATGGAGTCATAGTTCAGGTTCAGAAGCACAGTAAGGGGTTTACTTGGTCCGAACCAGTGATAATATGCGGCTATCACAGACCGAGAAGGTTTTCCATTGAAGTTAAAGAGAGATACATCGACAATGATTTATTTTACACGTCACCATCTTGTCCTGCGGGTGAGGCCACCCCTATTTACCATCATGCTAAGCGACCCAGGAGCTCATTGGTGTTGTGAAGTCCGATCTGGGTGAGCACAGCGAAGAAAAGTAAACATAGTCGATAAAGACAAATAAGACAAGTAGGATCGGCCAACTCCGAGCACAGACATGCATGGCTTAAATGCCATCCTTCGTTGGACCATTCAAAACAAAACAAACAAACACCGGCGAATTAAGTGGAAAGGAAATGAAAAATGAAAATGAATCAAAGCAACCCTCCGCATTCTCCTTTCCTCGATTATGGGACTCCTTTTCCTCTCCCTTTCCTTCAATTCAATCTCCAACTAAACACCGTCCAACCAAAACCCCGGAGCCGACTCGGAGGGGAGATTGTTGTAAACGCGGCGTTCCATATATGGCAACCCGGTTCAGCGGCCCACTCGCAGTCCAGATGTAATATAGAAATGAGAGGAAAGAAACTGCAACTAAAATACACACAGCACTCCAGCGCCCATATTTATACTCCTCAACTTAATTTTAAATTTGGTCACCTAGATCATTATGTTGCACTCAAATTCGACGAGAACCGCTGGTCAGTTATTCAATCACTCCTCTTGACGACTTGAGCAATGCAAATACGGTTGAGGTGATTGGCCAGGAAGAATTGGGGGTTTGCGCGGATTTTTGGGGACCAATCAGTAGTCGCCTGACACGACCGAATGCCCAAGGACATATTGAATTATATGAAGAAGATCAAAATGTTATACAAACCAGTGAGGAAAGCACGCGGAGGGTGTGGGTTATCCTAGGGGCTGGCATCATTGGCGAAAAATCAAATCAAATTAAATGCTTCGGGAAGATTTGTAGTGAGCACTTGCAAGTGGAGATGCAGACCGATCGAATAATTTTCTTCACACAGAATCGCACAATGGCGTGGCGTAGTCACAGGCCACTCGAATTGACAGTGGCGAAGGGGACTAGAAAGCACGCGCGTTCCAAGCTGCAAGAAGCATACTATACGGCTCGCTTGGGAGCTGCCTTGCAGATCATGACGCCTGACTTCCATGGCCTAGTTGGTATGACCCAGTATCTATTGCGAGCTGTCATTGACGTGCGTAGAAATCCAGGCAGTTTAGGAAGAACGATAAGGGATTTACACCAGTAATAATCTACGGTCATCACTACTTGATAATGGCATCTTTGCGCTGACATACCATTCGCGAAACCAAAGGAAGGAGGGGATGTGCGTGCATCGACAATGATTAATCGATTTGTTTTACCCACAGTGGTCCTGTTCCGTGCACAAGGCAATTCCTATTTACCATCAGCTACGGCACACGTACCGATCGAACCAGCTACTCTTGTTTTGGATGGCCGAGCTTGCAGCGCCAGCGCGCGAGTGTGATCCATTTGGATCTGGTGTCCCACGGGGACCATTCCCACAGCCATGCGCCTTCCCACGGAAGAAAACAAGCCTCGCAAGCTCGGCCAATCACGAACATCACCTGTGCATTCGGCGGCCTGACGTCATGTATGCACAGATCCGAGAGTTCACAACCATTCTGCCGCCGATCTTGAAACTGCAACATTCTTCTTCTAATTCCATTAACACCCGAAGCTTTGCTGCATTTGTGGCGGATTTACATAGCTCTTCCGAGTTTTTACAAGTGTGAAATCTGGGGCCGCCGGGGTCTGCCGAAGCGCCAATTTGCCTAGATCTTAACCTCCGCCTCCAAAGAAACTCAGTCCAAGTCGAGCTCCAGTAAAGAACGCCAGGTGCAAAAGAACAAAAAATGAAAATGGAGGAACCAGCGTCCCTCAGGAATTTAATTTCCCGGTCTCTCGATCTGGTGACATCCTTTTGACTGCACGGCAGCCTTTAATATATTTATCGCTTCCTATCCTTATTGGCACATTGGAGTAGCCCCCTTTAATAAGTCACAATACTTAAATTGCTATGTCGGTTAAGCCATGTCGTCTCATTCTGTTCCGTCCACGTTCTTTTCTTCGATGATACCAACGTCCCGCCGGCTACGCGCAGGTGTCCGCCGATTTCTGGCGCTCGAAAGCGATCTTAACGCGGTTCCGCCCTCATCCGCTGAAGTCGAGTGGGAACGTGCCACTTACAGTTGCCACCGATTTCCATAGCATCTTTTAAAAGACCTGCCCTAATCAAGGTGTTCACCAAATGCCCATTCACCAGTTTTCCTCATATGCTCTGCTTCTGTCGTAACACGCCACTTATCTGGATCAGTAGGGGTTCTGGTAGAGTATACGTACGGGTCTGGGCTTATGGTTTGTTTGCTCGGGATTGCACCCAGAAGTTGCGCAGTACTCGCCCATCGCGGTCGTCCCTCCCTTCCTCTGTGGGCAGAATAGATGATTAAAATGAACCGGCGACTCGTATGAGCCATGTTCCGAGTCCGACATGGTTATCAGAGGAATGTTTAGTCACTGAGAGCCGCCAACCAAATGGAACAATTTTTTGTTTCGACAATGTTTCTCTCCATTCCCCTTCCAATGTTCAGGTGGGGCCTTCCCAGTGTCTTATCTTAAAAACAAATTTGATGATTTTCATCTTGATAACATACTGTAGTATGTAGTTACGTTTTTACAGGCGAGAGCCGTCCGAAGGGCGTTCCGCGATGGTGGAGGGACTCGTCTTCGTTAAGACATAAATTATGAGTCGCTGGTAAGAGCTGCTCGGCAGGGAATCCAGGGAAAGGGCTATCCGTCGCGTTGACCACTGATCCTGGAGTTGAGCACTGGTATCCAACAAGTCATAGCAATCACTGACCTGGATGAGGATCCGTGGTCGAGCCAGATGGGTCCAGCTGGTGTTCAACTTCGGGCACAGAGTCACTCTTACATGCGCGATTGCCATACACGATCAGCTGTGGTCAGGAAGCGCGGGTGAGAAGATGTCGCTCACTGCTAGAGCCTGATGGCCGTTGCTGGCACGTCCTGTCAAATCGGTGCTTTCAGCGCCTTGAGTGGTGACGATATCCACTGGTAATTCCTGCATGTATGCAGGCTGTCAGTCAACTGGATCGTCAGCCCACAGAATAGTGCCGACCTCATGCTCCGTCAGAACCCCTTCTGAGGTTGAAAGGTTTTGAGAATGATGACCAAGTTCTTCTGACATAGTAGACTGGATTTGTTGGAACTGAACTGCTCAAGTCAACGATATGGATCCTGGAACATGGCATGATGTAGACGAGGTCAATAAAGTTGCACGACTTAGAGGAGAGGGTCTAGGACGTTAATACACACAGCGTGTTATGGGTGTTGTGATGTCCTGGGACCTTTCCAAGATGGTGAAGGTGGTAGGGTTGTGTTGATGAAGGGATGGAGATGGTGGGATATCCCTAGCTTTTCTACTGCCCGATGATATTGATGAGCGCGGACGGACCTCAACCATGCATTGGCTGCCTATTTACCCTGATTTCCTTGAGTTGGCCGGATGGCCGCGAGTCGAGCGCCACAGTACCTTTTGATCTCCTCAGTGCAATCCAACTGAATTGCAGCGAAAATCTAGTTCACTTCAAATAAATAGCATGGTCCCCCTTCGCCGAAGTGGCGGAAAGCGTTGCATGATGGTTGCCAAAGGCCAGGGCCTGTGCGCCAAGAGGTATTTGTCAGACGCTTATTTTATGACGCCGCCCCCCTCACCGAAAGACGATGCTGGGTCCCGCCCGTTCGGCTTTCCGCCGTAAGGCAAACAATAGCCAGATCGGAAATGGAAATGCGAAATTACCCACAGTGTCCATGCAATTCATCAAGTACTCGACCACATCCACGACCTGAACAACCTGCCCGGGCCTTCACGGCGACTCGCCATTATGTTGCTGTCATAACTAGCGTATATTATCAAGGATGGATTTTTCTTCGTTTCATTCTGCGTATGTGACCTGCAAATCAGTGCAGAGATAGACTCGAGCATCTCTTGAGGACCCCCAACAACCAGACCTTAGCATTATATTAGGGATTTTTTGGGAATCGACCAACAGCCGTCTGATGCGAAACCATCGCAACGACATGCTAGCTGGGCGCCGCCCGGAGCCCGTGCGGGACATACATGTGGCAATATAAAATGAATTGTATAGAGATAACCAAAGAATAACGTGTTACACGACCAGGTAGGAAGAGGTGCATGCGGATCAACCTTGGGGTTGGGATCGCGTGGAAATGAAATGCCTCTTCGGGGGGGGTCTGCAGTGTGTGGCTTGCAAGTATGGATCAAATGGTTGGGTCCTCAAGGTGTTTCGCTTAGCATGGGCAAAATCGACATTGAATTGGCTGGAAGCAAAATGAGTTCATCAGATACCACAAAAGCTGGGTATTAGAAACCGATGCAATGACACAGAAACATCCTAGACCACTCGAAATCGCTAGTGAGGAAGAGGGCTCGGAGTAGGTTCCTGGTGAAGGGGGAGGTGTGTCCTGTACGCCTCAATACAGTTCACTTGGAAGCTCTCACACAGATCATGAAGCCTGGCTTCCGTGGTCGCATGACCTGGCTGGTGTGACCTCATATCTGTCGCGAGCTATCTGTGGAGCGAGAGTTCAAGTTCAGAAGCACAGCACAGTACGGTGTGTGCTTGGTGATAGTATACGACCACCATAGATCAATAACAGATATCTTTTCACTGATACTGCCTCTCACGATTCTACGAAATTGAAGAGAGGATGCATCGACAATGATTTACTTTAATCTTGTCCCATGCGTGGGGCCATCCCTATTTACCATCACCTATGGCATACTGAGTGTCCCAGCAGATCATTGGTGTTGTGAAGTTCGATCTACAGCGAAGAAAAGCAATGACGAGCAAAGCAGATCAGGAATGAATGAATACAGTATTATTTAATATTCAAGGGCCCCAAACATGACCAGAAAGGAAGGTCGAATGGTAAGCTTGCCTTAGCGTTTTACTCCCTCAAAGCGGTCTTCCGATTCTTGGGAGGTGCCCAAGGGGATAGAATTGCAGCCCTAAGGGCCCCGGCCGGGGAGTGAGACCAATCCAATCCCTGTAGGCTGGACCAGTCACAACCAAATTAACAATACTCACAGCCTGAAGCGATCTCCGACCTCACGGGAGTAGATAGGCCGCCTCATTAGGCAAGTGGCCAGCCTCTCTTTAACGAGAACACTCCTCATCTACTTTGGGTCTTGGCCATGCATTGATGTTCAGGGCTCATCAGATGCGCGGTGGTTACGAATCTATGGCGTAGAAGATCGTCTTCCGCACTATACTATGCGATATCATGATGCAGAATCGGTCTGGTAGGTCCGTTACCATGGTCGGATCAAATGACAGTTAGCAGGTTAGCTTTTTTTTTTGGGGGGGGGGGGCGCTAGCCGTCCTATGGCGCCCGAGAAAATTCTTCAATGCTGTGGGATTGGCAAAGCGATTCAATTCTCAACCCCACGCCCTGACGGAAGAATTTGTCAACACACGAACCGCTAGTGTCACATACTCACACCCTTTACAAGTTCGTCACTCGCTCGCTCGCTCTCTCTCTCTCTCGCTTTTCGTTCCATGACTCTGAATCTTGATCTGCACAATGACCTTTTTCGAATCATCGCACTGTGTGCAAGTGCACAAGCACAAGCTTGGAACCCACTGCATATCAGTTCTTCCCCGGAATGAACGACTAAGGCAAACTCCTTGTCAGGTACATGGTTGATTTCTCATACATTCCTTCAGACGACGTCTCTCCGCTTTCCTCTTCCCGCTTCCCTTTCACCCTCTCCGTTCCACCTGGTATCCTATTATCACTACCATAGTGACCCATCCCCAACTTATCCCCCAAAAGATCCCCTGGTGCGGTTTTCCCATCTTGACTTTCTTCCCATAGCTTATAAAAACTGACCACGCCCACGCCTTTTGCCTCCTTCAACAAATCCACATCTTTTTTTTAGCCTTCTAGGTCGACCCTCTCTGTCGGTACTCAGTTTCCCCAGTTCCGGACTCAGTCAGACTCCATAGTGATCTCCTGTACTCGCTATTCTATGACGAACGTCGAACCTAACCGAAGCAAGGCACCGAATTATCATGAGAATCCCTCTTGGCGGACCTGGAGCTCTGCGTGACCTCGGTGCTCAATTTCCAGTCTCTTGAGATGACATTTCGCTACTGCGCCTGCGACGCATGTATACATCGCTGATCGATGGGACAAAGCTTCCTGTCGCCGGGGGGGAGCCAGCCGAAGGGATGCGGATGGTCTTCGATAGGCCGTTGAAGATGCATGCTCTCTTTACCAGTGCCGCTGTTCCTGATAACGTACGCAGTGGGTTCTTCATCTGAGGCCATTCACTGCGACACTGGTATCTCCGGCAGGCTAGTAGGATATAGCAGTGACAGAGGTGAGTACAGATCCAGTTGCACAGTAGATTTCCGATTGAAACTAACGACCCTTTCGGCGGTTGTAAAGAGACACTTGCGTCAGCAGGGCCACGTTCGTTGCACGATAGATTGGACATCGCCAATTTTCTACTTGGGAAAAAGTATTGGACGACACCCCGCTCGTAGCAAGTTAGGGTTTATTATTCACGGTACAAGCCGGCTCCCTCGCAGGGATTTACCTTCAAAAACCAGCCACTGGCGCGGTGCACTATTATTGAATGTCCACGGAGCCGGAGTGAAGGGCAATAAGGAAGGGGTTGGAAGGTAGGTACTGTTAGGTGCAATTCTATCAATCGTCAATCGATCGGGAACTCGTTCTCGCCAGTGCCGGGCGTGACACTCAGCGCTCATTCGTTTATGACTACTACGCTTTGAGGCACATGCAAGTAGAGGAGATATATACATCGTCGAAGGGAAAGAGGGATAACTAGGCCTTCCCGACAAGTATCCTTTGCCTTGGGACGCAGTCAAATGACGAAATGGTCTTCGACAAACCTAGCCCATGGAAAAATGCATGCAACGCGCCTTGTAAAGCTAATGATGTATCTGGGCTCCTCATCCGAGGCATTTGCCGGCGGACTAGGATATATATATAGCAAACAAGATGAGTACGGATCAAGTGTACCGCCGACTGAAAAAAAAAAAAAACTAACACTGTAATAGCCTTCTCGGAGCCGGAAACAATATCGATGATCTGACCAGTCGGGATATTGAGACCGACGTTTCCCATGCCGGATACCAGATCGCACATAGCCCCATTTTTTTCGGCGATAAAGACCACAGTTCCTTGGTGGGAGAGCAAGTGGAGGGGTTGCCATGCAGGAAGCGCCCCTGTCACGCATCACGTCAACTCAGATAGACCCGGTTGCTGGGGGGGGGGGGATGTTATCATGTCAGAGAAACGTACAGCCACTGACACTAAAGACGATCAACTCGAGCGCTTTTTCTGAATCTGAATGACACAATCAACGATATTTCCCTAAAATATAATGTATATGTATATATATATATTTAAAGTATTCAAACTCGAACCCCGACCGTGCTTGATTGCCTTGAACCGTGTACCTTATGACGTCACTTTTGATTACATAACTGATGATTCGGTCATTATGAGCCGGCAGCTGGCTGGAACTCCAACTTTCTAATTAATGGTATAGTATCCGTGGTACCAAACAGCGCATCTGAAAACGTAGTCGGCAGGTGACCTGCTTGAGTGGAGCGGAGATGGGGGTTGGGTCAAGTGATGTACCCCAGTAAACCATGGGACCCACTCCAAGCCAACGACGTCAAGCCTCATAATGCGACCGTGGAGCAGTGGAGTCAAACGTTCTTGCGCCAACACTGGCCAAGTACATAAGGACAGTTGGAAACGAACAGCTTCCAACCATCTACTACTACTACGTACTACTACTACAAGTACTTTTCACCCCCCAAAGACAAAGAGAAAAACAAGAACAACATGGTAAATCTTGTCACACTCTTTGTTTCCTTTAGAAATACGAAATACTCATGAACAAAACGCGCTGGTTAATGTTGGGGGTCGAATCTTAGGGATCTGTCGTCTCTGCCATAGGAGGTGCTATCGAATCGGTCATCAGTGCCATCGCGAACGTCATCCTGTCCATCGTTGGAGGAATCACATGGGTACGTTCGACCTTCCTTTGCTCTCTTCTCTCCCCCCCCCCACTTCCCTTCCTTACTCGACGCGCTGACTGAAATGATATCATCTATAACTCCCATCAGATCCTCGTATCCATCTGGGACTTCATCATCGATATCATCTGCTGCCGATGTTGTTCAGGTCGAAGAAGACATACGTCGACAACGTCAAGGAGAGGTTGGGGTCGAAGATCGGCTAGAGCAGGGTATTAAGCGATTCGTATGGTTGGATCGGATTTACGCTAGTAGTACATTTTACATGGAGCGCGCGTTCTTTCAATACCCCCCCCCCCCTTCCCAGCGCGAACATATCTTCCACTAGTGTAACAATATTGAGTCTGGACTCGTCTCTATGTCGTGAAAGCGTTTTTTCTTGTTTGAAAATATTTATGATGTCATCCCTGCTCTTTCCGATCCCGAAGTCAAAAACCCCTTTTGAATTCTTTTTCCCGGTCCTGGCAACCCCCGGGATCTCCATCTCCAGCTCAGGAACATACCCGGGACACTCTTTTCCGTGACACTGAATGTAACATACTCGACACGCGCGCGCAACGCCCAATTAATCAGCATTCTTTTTTTGTTTTCCCTGCCCGAGCCGGTCGGAGGATAAGACAACCCATGCGTTCACATATGACGCGAACCTTTGATTACTGTAACTGGTTCTCCTCGAAGAAAAAGATTCACATGCGCAAGTGCAATTAATTCACCCGTCTTTCTTTCCCTTCATACATCTTCTCTACATAACGCGTTCTTTCCGGATCCCACAACTTTGTTTGTCATCCCCCCACGACCTGTTATCGATTCCCCCCTTTAATTGTTACATAATGTGAATGGAATGTTTTGAAAACAAAACAAAAAACCAAAAACAATCGCCGGTCTTCGGGCGGCCGGGTCCAGTGCCCATACCGTCGGCGGTTTTCGGTGTTTCTAAGTTGATATGTTATGTATGGCCTGCTTTCATCTAGGAAACATAGTACCAGCTGTGTAAAAATGCGTGTGCAAACGTCTAATATTTGCAGCTTCATAATCAGTAACCCCCGGATCACGAGAAATTCTATCATAGTCGCACGTCGAGCCAAATGTTTGGGGGGGGGGGGAGGGGATATTTATATAGCTGGACGTTCGTCGATACATATGCGCCTTTGCACTTGAATAATGGGACTTACGATCTCCCAACTTTCCATCGAAAGCCACTTTTGTGATAAGATCGTCTCATCTTCAATAGAACTTGAATTTAATGTATATTTGTACACGCGTTGGGCGAAAACTGCGAAAGAAAAAAAGGAATATATATATATATCTGGAACAAATCCCCGACTCTTTACAGCTTGGATTGCTCGATGAAGCCAACTCCCTGTCATTGACGCAGTGAGTTTATCTCCCACCCCCACCCAAGAAAAAGAAAAAAAAAGAAAGAAAAACTTACCTTACTAATGTTGTCCTGCAGATCAGCGATAGCGGCCTTGATGAGTCCTTTCTCAAACTCGGTAGTCTTTCCAAGTGGGAAAATCTTTTCCACGCCATTGGGCTAACAAACAAAGACCCATTTTTTAACCGTTTGTTTGGGGGAAAAGTAAGAGGACGAAGGATTCCTTACCCCAAGTTCGACAGGTGCAGAGAAATAGGCAAGCTCGGTGCCAATCTCTTTCACGACCTCCTTACCTCCTTCAGAATCCGCGCTCAAATGAACAAAACTAGGTGCAACGATCCCTTTCTCTCCCTTGAGAGCCCTCAACGCTTTCTCAGTAAACTCAGCACCAGCATAAGCCATGCTAAGCGTAGCGCTTCCAGCTCCATCTTTAGCCTTCACGACTTCATCTCCACCAAATTGAATACGGTTCGTGAGCACTTTGAGATCGGTCGAAGCAGGGAGAGGGTGAGACGATTGCGAGAGCAGTGGGATGATCGTCACTCCAGAATGACCTCCCACCACTGGAACTCGGACTTCGGGAGCGATCGTGGTGTCCTTGACAATTTCAGCTACAAAAGTGGATGCGCGTACCACGTCTAGGGTCGTAACGCCAAAGATCCGCTTAGGGTCGAAGACGCCCCTTTTCTTGAAGACCTCGGCAACGATGGGAACGGTGCTGCCAACCCAAAGAATGCATCGAGTCAGTCCCGACATGTCTTTCAATAAACCCGGGGGAGGGGAGGAGGAGGATTGTTCACCTATTGACAGGGTCTAGAAGCAATGGTAGGGTTAGCAGGTGTTTGTACATACAAGTCTTAACTTGGGCGGAGGTGGTGGTGATGGATGAAGGGTTGACTCAACTGGAAATGACGAGGACCAAAGCTTTCGGAGCAACTTCTGCGATCGCAATTGCCAAATCGCGCACGATACCCGCGTTGATCTTGAACAAATCATCACTAAATAAATAAATTTTAAGAAAGAAAAAAAAAGCCGGGTTCAGCGATCATATATTTCAAGCGGCCGAGGGAGGAGCAGGAGCAAAAAAAGTTTGTTATTTAACATACCGAGTCATACCGGGCTTGCGAGGGACTCCAGCAGGAATGACGACAATGTCAGCGCCTCGAAGCGTCTTTTTCAAGCCGTCATCTGGAGGGAGGTATCCAGAAACTTTTGCAGGTGAAGCGATGTGAGACAAATCGGCAGCAACACCAGGAGTGTTCACGATATCATAGAGACCAAGCTAAGGAGGGGGAGGACAAACGGAACCAATGATTTCTGGTGAGTAAATATATATATATGCAAGTGAATTTTTTCCACGATAAGAAAACACTATAGTGCCCCTCCCAGCGAGATCGAGGCAGATCGAAGGGAACCAAGAGACATACCTCAGTGATAAGTGGGTTAGTTTTGAGGAGGAGGGAAAGCGGTTGGCCGATACCACCTAGGACCGGGAAAACGATGTTAACATCTTGTTCACGGAAGGATGGATGGATGGATGGATGGAGACTTGCCTGCTGCACCCAGAACAACGGCTTTAGTCATGATTAAATGTTACTAATGAGAAAGAGAGAGGAGGGGGGGGAAGGGTGTTATAGCAGCTCTTGAAAGACGTCGAAGAATGGTCGAGATTGGTGTGGATGGTCTTATAAAGGATCTTGGAAACTGGGTGGGAATCCCGGGATCTTTCACCCCCCGTGAGAACGAGAAATTTCGAATTCACGTTCTGAGAATAAATGCTTTGCATTCGATCATGATTGCCTATTTGCGACATATCATCCGATATAGAGGATCATAGACGAACACTAGTACTGCATGTTGGGGTATATGAGATTGAATTTGTCCGTGCAATGTTGTGTGTGTACATGTGTGACATGCATGAGATGCGTGATGGATCCCAGCCCAAATACTGCATGGGGATCGCAAGCCGCTATGCTAACTGCTAAAGTCACAGTCAAAGGATTTCATCAACTAAGATCCGCAAGACATGAGAAAGAAAAGGAAATGAAATGGAAAAGAAACGAAAAGAAAGAAAGAAAGGGGTCCATGAGTAATTTCTACATTCGCATGCCGATGTGGATGCCCTGTTCATCACATTTCAGAGTAAGGAGGCAGTTCCTCCTCTCCCTCTAGCTCCTCAAAGTCTAGGCGTGGAGGAAGCATAAGTGTAGGTGATCCAGACGGTACCGGTGGCCTTTCATGTTCCCGCTCCGGCGCTGGGAAATGTGTCATTTCGGTCCTTGGGATGGGTGACTGTTCATCATGATGTGGAGATGAGGCTGTGTGTGAAGAAGTTGGTCTTGTTTGGGAACTTGAGTAGGAAAGATGACGACTTGGACCAGGATCTGGATTCGTGATGCTGAGCGAAGGGCTGTGAACGACAGAAGAGCCACTGCGGGAGCGTGCTGATGTCGATGCTGAAGGGGAGATAGGGGGACGTGGCGCTAAGGTGGTCTTTTCGAAGGTAGGAAGGGGAAAACGCAACGTTTCGGGACTTGTGCGGTTGCTGCTTATGCTATAGGGTCGTAGACAGAGAAAGGCACGAGGGTCGTAAGTTATAGTTAACACAAACGCGCGTAGGTCTGGGCGCGTGATGAATAGGTAAACTCACCCAACATCGGGATAAATTCTACCCCGTTTCTCCGTCCGCGGGACCAACTCCCTTTGTCGATTCCTTTCCTGCTCCCGTTCCCGCTGGCTCTCCCTTTGTAATCTCTCTCGTTCGGCGGCATCATACATCATCCTACTTTCCTGAATCGCCCTCTCAAGATCATCTAGTTCTTTCGGGTCTAGATCACCTTGGCCGTCTGTGAGGTGATGACGGGTAGAGGAGGGGGTGATAGGGGAGGTGGATGCAGAAGCTATTGGACTCTTTCCGCTTGTACCATTGGCCATTGCTTTGCTTTCTTCTATCGCCCTGTTCAAGAGTTCTGCCCAGAAGAATGGAGAAATGAAAAGCAAGAACGAGTTCAGCATTGGATGAAGAAACCAAGAGGGGTGGGAGGAGAAGTACTTACCCTCCTCGGTTGCTCCCGTCGGATTCAAGTCACTCGAGCGGTCGACGCTACCTTCGCCCTTCCTCATCTCAGGACCGGGCGACCTAACTTCGTCTCCACTTTCGCCCTCATCTTCCTCACTACTATCCGGATATAAGGTCCTCCCTCTCCTCTCCCTCTTCAACTTATCCTTATCTTTAAGAAGAATATACACGTTATTAGCCAGCCTTCTGACCAGTGCTCCCTTGTCCTTTCCACCTTCATCAGTGTATTGGAAAAGTCGGAGGGATTCTATGTGTTTCAAGTATTCTTGGTGGCTGAGCGTGGGTTTTTTTATTAGTAGGTGATCGCAATAGAGGTGGATGAGGACCTGGTACGTACCGGAAGTAGTTAGCAACGTCAATCGAGCCGCTGCGGAGACAGTATTCTAACAACAGCAACGCCTGCGTTGAACGGTGAGAGAAAGCTTAGGAAAAATAGAGGCGTGACAATAATGGTCTTAACCTTAAAGACGTATCTCCATTTCTTTCCCTTCGCTTCGAGCCTCATGTGTATGACCTCCATAACCTTAAGGAAATATTCCCTGTCCGCAGTAGTTGACTAAGTCACAGTGTCCTTTGGAGACCGCAAGGGGCCAGAGAGTTCATAGTGCACTCGGTTTACTTACATGGTTTGATGCGTATCCGTTAATCGAGCGATCTTCTTCATTTGTTCCTCGCTTGGACCTTCCGGATCATTATTCGTCGCTTCTAGGACTTTCTTCTGGTAGTAACTCGGTTGGAACCCTAATCCTGATTCCAAAAGAAAGGTCAGAAAAAAAGACAGGAAAAAGAAAGGTGAAAGTATTTAGTGAAGCTCACGTTCATCCCCGTCCCTTTCTAAATCGAGATTCAACTCTGGGATCTGAATGGGACGGACAGCTGGATTCGAACCACCAGAAAGTTGTTGCGTTCTTCTACTCTGCTCGATGGCCTGTTGTATTAGCTCCTCCTCAGTCGGCCGATCCTCGCCAGGATCAAGATGCAACGAGTGCGTCCTTCTCTGCGAACGAAGTCGCTCATTATTCCGCAGTAAGTCGTTTGTCTGTTTCGCCAATTGCCGTACGTGTAATCCTTGATCGATATGTTTCTCGTCGACGCATTGGAAACGTTCCAGGACGTCGATGACATAGAACTGTCCTCTTTTGTGGGGAATTACGTATTTTAGACGTGTTGCAGAGGCTTTAGTTCAGAGGATTTCCTTGTCTTATAAAGACTAGAAACGTGCGCCCGTACCTGAAGTGGAGAGCCACATCTCTCGAACCAGCGCGAAGACAATACTCCAATAGGATGAGGGCCTACGCGAATAACAATCGCATGCATAAATCATAGAATAGGGGCAACGGGACCTACTTTATAAATGTGCTGCCAATCACCATCCGTTCCGACAAGCTTGATGGTTATCGCCTCCATGACTTGTTGGAATTGTGGTCTATAACAATTTAACCAGAGTGAATGACATGAAGAGTCCCTACCGCACCCAGCACAGACCTATGATAGGTCATTTCCGCGATCTTCTTCAACTGTGACTCGGTCGGACATTTAGGATCCAGGCTTGTGGCCTTGCAGACTTGAGCATGAGCGTCACTATCTTCTTCCTTGCGCCGCACACTTCTGATCCTCGGTAATCCGAACGGCTAGTGGTGGATTTATATGCCGTAGAATTTCTAGAGGGTTGTGGACGTACCATCTTCGCTTTTGCTTAGGCGCTGAGCGCAGCACAAGGGTGGGATCCAATCAGGGGTGATTAGCCTTATGTAATCAAGCCAACTCCCTTATTGCAAACTCTGTGATCGCGCCTTGAGAGTTTTACGCTATTGCTCACCCAATTCTCACCCAATCTCCAGGATTCAACATGCGTTAAAAACCGCCGAAGTAGGGAAATGTAGCGATGTATTTTACGTAGGGCATGGATCAGTTTTAAAAAGTGTACCAAATGCAGTAAATTTATCAATACAGCCCAGTAAAGTAAACAGAAAGCTTGTTTGTGCTTTAGATACCATCCATACGTCCATACCGAGCCTTTGACACCAATTTCAAGCTGAAACGAGCTTCCCGTTATGCAGAATTGTGCCCTCCCCGCTCCTAAATTCCCACCGCCTATGCCTGAATTTCCCACGGTCAAAAGGAATTTGGGTCACCAAAGCATGGAGGGTACAATTCTACATAACTGGAGGCTCATTTCAGCTTGTAATTGGTGTCAAAGGCTTGGTGTGGACGTGTGAATGATATCTGAAGCGCAAATAGGCTTTCTGTTTGCTTTACTGGGCTGAATTTTTTAAATTTACTGCATTTGGGACGCATTTTTAAAACTGATCTATACCCTACATGACATAGATGACTACATTTACCTACTTCGGCACTTTCCAACGCATGTTGAATCGTGGAGATTGGTTGAGGATTGGGCGAGCGACCGGAAGCATGCACGGGTTTTTGAAGTACGGAGTTTGCCTGGCCGCCTCCGGGTTACGATGTTTTTGACGAAAACTCGGAGAGGCCATGACAGCGGCGCGAGTCCCACCGGGAGTGTGTGCGATGAGGCAAGAAGATTTGACTTTCGCAGGGCGTGGAATACTCCACTCGGATTCGTTGGTGACTTTGAAAAGAAGCCTTTTGTGTTGCGATTCACATAATGCTTGCTATTACATATAGTGATCCACTCTCTGCTCGGAACGTTACATTATGCATTGATTTGGATCAGCGTCCCACTCGATTGGAGACCTTCACCACTCCGACCCCGATGCTCAACAGGCTAATAGTCCCAGCGCCAGCTGGGATTATTAACCGCCTTTTCACAATGAAATATCCTCATCTGATAGTACCGCTCAAGAAGAAGCCCTCATCACACTTTCAGAACTCCGCGAGACTGAATTATCCATGATTCCGGATCAATATTGCACCCTAGCTGTCTACGCCCATCCTCGTGAAGGCTCATTCTGACCTACTTCGCCCGTTCCTCTCTGCTTTTACTATGGGCGACTTCTGTGGTGCCCTCGACATGGTTATGTTGACACCAACGTCTCAACTTGCTTTCGATGTTAATGTTGTGCGTATCGTTGTCTTTTGCACCTGGCCTCCACTTTCCGGAGCCATAATTTCCCGCTTCTATATATGAAAAATCTAGTGGTGTTTACTCTGTGTCTGTCTTCGTTCCGGTTGTACCTCTCCTAACTCTTGAGTGATTTTCTTCAGTTTAGGCTCCTTGGTCCTGCGGTAGCTGTATCTTAGTTCCCCCTAAAGAGAGGCTGGTCACCTGCCTATATCTTAGTGGAGTTTACCAAATTCAGTTGCTACAAGAAAATGAGGATGCAGCTGCACATAGGGCAATCGTGGGGGTTTGGGGGCTCCCATTTCTGCCATTCCGGTGCTAGGAACCCTCAACCAACCCCAACCGAACGAGCTCGTGAGGTAACGCACCTGACTCCATCACAAGAGTCATGTGAGGCTGATTGGCACGAGGTTGCGAACTAGGTGACCTGGATAAACATTGCTACCATATTCTCCCGAAGTAGCTCTGGCTGTGTTTTCTTTGGATCAAGCAGGATCGGGATCATGATATCGATTCGCGGCTGCCCATCATGCTTGGTGATGGAAGCGGCATATCAGATCCCAGCTATGCAGCCGGTCCGAGTGTGTAAAATGAACTCGGGCATTCCTAGACCACTCGCCAAGCTCGATGGCTCATCCATAACAGGTATTCAGTCAAGAGCATCCCGCGCCGCTTTCGCTGAGAGTAGACATTTAATAAAGTCGATTAGATGGCAGTCACAACTGAAAAGTCTGAACTTGTCATCACTGGTGTGAGGCAAGAAATCATCTGCGACGACATCTGAAAAACCCCTTCTTTCAACGTCTTGACGAGGCGGCGCAAATGGACCCGTGAGCAATTTCCTCAACAGTAGGTCCGGAGGAGGATATATTCTAACTATGCAGACTCCGACCCCGGTGCTCAACAGGTTAATGACCCCATGGGGTTGTTACCCTCATCCCTTCTCACTCATTCAGAACTCTAATTTGAAATCACAATCACACCCTGCTATCACCGTAAATTGTCAAGGAATGCGAGACCGAATTATATTATTCATTATTCGGGGTCGATCAGCATTGCTCCTCATTCGCAGCCAAAAGTCCAAATTCTTATTTCAACACTGTCACTACTTCAGTTCGATGTACAAATGACTCTTCGTCACAGTAGACTGACTGTAAGGATCCAACACGATAGTCTGCGTACTGTCCAAAATCATAGCTGGCCCGTGGATTTGATCGCCCACGTGAAGCTTATCCAAAAGATACACAGGCGTCTCAATACGACCGGCCCTTCAAAGTAAACGCTGTGCTTTGCCTCGACGTTGTTGGAATCAGGTGTAATTCTCGTCGTCTTCAAAGTATCCAGCTCATCCCAAACGGAGGGACCGAGGAAATCGAACGTCTTCCCTATACCGCGAACCTATGAATCGTTTCATTAGTTACGACGCTTAATCTCACCTCAAACATAATTCGTACCTTGATGTCATCGACAATGATATCCTTCCCTTCTAAGACGAATCCAAACTGATCCTTATACATTTTATTGAACTTTTCGCCGAAATCTTCCTCTCTTCCAATCTCGATCTCGTTTGGCCCTTCGGCATTCTGCGGAACCATCACAGCCGTGTCCGTCCCATCGAAGCGCATGTTTAGCATACGTTCAACCCGGACACGTTTACCAGTAAAGCCTTGTTTTTCAAGAGCAGCGAGAACTTGATTCGACAAGTCGTCCAGGCGCGCTTTGAGTGATGTCACGTTTGCGTCACCGAATACAATGGCGGAAGGTTCTTGAAGTTCGTAAGCTCTGAAAAATGCTTGTCAATGACCAACCAACGTGAATCAACAGCGATCGGGTGGCGGACCTGTCAGCGAGTGCAAGACCATAAGCGGAGAGGATTGAACTGTGTCGATGAATGAGAATCTTTTGTATTCCTAGTAGACGTGCAATCTCCGTTGCATGTTGGCCACCGGCTGAGATTGAAAAGTATGCTAGAAATCGTTGGGAAAGGTTAGGGAACTCTTAAACTCACCACCGCCAAAGCTTGCCAGGCTAAGTAGAGAATCAGCACCAATTGAACCATAGGTCGATAATAAAACTCACACATGCTTAGACAAAGCATAACCCTTCGCCTCGGTCAGCGCCCGGATTGGCCTGCACATCGTCTCATTCGCAACTTTGATGAATCTGCCAGCTCACATCAGTTTCTACGCCTCCCCCAGCTCAGCCGCTAGATGCGTACCCGTATACAATTTCGTCCAAAGTGAGCGCTTTCCTAGAGCCCTCTGCATAGCTTTCATTCACCTCCCTTGCTAGCTCAACGAAAGCAGCACGAGTTGCTTCAACATCAAGACCCTCGTTCTCGTTCCTCCCAAATATCTTCGGGAAATAATCAGGGATAAGCCGACCAAGGAGAAGATTCGCGTCAGTTATTGCAAGTGGCCCGCCCTTTCTGTTAAACCAAATCAACCATTAGATAGGGAATATATGCCGAAGGACGCAGTCCTCTACCGATAACAGACTGGACCAGGATCAGCACCTGCGCTTTCCGGGCCTGCCCTAAAGAGCCCATTGAGGAGAGTGAGGCAGGATCCGCCACCCGCTGCGACGGTGTTGATGTCGAGCTGTGGAGACTGAATGGATATGCTTGCAGTGGTAGTTTCATATACGACCTCATAGCGACCGTCGAACCGGGAAACGTCCGTAGATGTGCCTCCAACATCAATACTGACCAAAGGGGGCCACGAGGGTCAGTGTTACCAAGTCAAACCATAGTTATCAACTCACCCAATGATAGGAACCTTCCTCTTTGCATCCCAACTAGTCAATGCATACCCAACGACACCACCAGCAGGCCCACTCAATACTTCTTAAACCTGAGAAATTATCCAAATCCAATAGTCCCCCGTCACTAGCCATGAATTCAACTCTGGCCTTCCTTCCTCCTTGACCACCTTCGTTTCCCTTCAGCTCTTCATCAAACCCACCAAAGAATCCATCCAAATATTTTCTCAACACGGGAGTAAGGTATGCATCAGCCGTGCAGCTCACCCCTCGAGGGACCATCTTGATCATGGGAAGAAGCTGGGATGACATGCTAATTTGCGTGAAACCAATTTCGGAGGCAATTCGACCAACGGCAAGTTCATGATCCGGGTAGGTGTAGGAATGTGCGAAGACTATGGCAAGGGAACGGTAGGAACCTGCTGCCTCGGAGAAGAGATATTCAAGGTCCTTGCGAATAGTATCTAATTCTGGATGCGCAAAAGGATGGTTGAGTCACATTGAAGATTATATACCAGAGAAGGGCGCCATACCGGGCTTTTTGATAATTCTTACCGCCTCGCCACTCAACCCCCTCACGATTTCCCCTTGATCGTCGTCATTCTCGTCCCATCCTGGGCCATTATAGCCGCATACAATTTTCCCATTCTCATCAAACTGAACAGCATGCTCGGCTGCATTGGGATCTGATGTGTATCCGACCAGCGTTACGCGCTCATCGACCTCGAGAACCGTGGAGTAGAGGGAGGAGGGCGGCGGATATTAAGGTCGAAAATTTTTGGTCGCGACTGGTTACCTATCAACAGAAGGTCCTGGTAGTGACATGGATACTATGACTATTAGCGAGAATGAGAGAAGCGCTCACTCTGAAGCCCTTCGTGATGAGCAAGGCGTGCTTCTTGCCCTTCCTTTCAAGAAGAGCGTTAGTCGCAACAGTCGTAGACAGCCGTATATAATCTAAACCCGGTCGGGAAGTGAGCTACGGTATCTGTTGTTAAGGATCTTGACACCTGCCGATCTTATCGGTTTTGAGAGTTTGTCCGCGTGGAATCGACTCGCCCGTGAGAGCCTCAAGGATACGTCGAATCCCTTCGGTAGGTGCGTCTTTATAGTTCAGAGGATCCTGAGACACTAATTGCAATACAATTCAGCCCACTTGCACATCCTCGAGGGCAGAGCACTTACAAAGCTTCACTACTATTTCTTTCCGTTCA
>NW_024067327.1:0-52856 GCF_015039405.1 Cantharellus anzutake | reverse complement strand
TTAAGCATTACTGAATGTAGGCACAGTGCTCCCTCCAAGTTGCTGAGGCTGCAGTCCTTCTGCCCATTCTCTACCTCCGGCCTCCTTCTGGGGAAAGGTCCAGGGCCACTGCCCTCCTTGCTGTGGTCTTGACAGTATTTTGCACTCATTACGTTCCTTTAAACGCTGACTATGTCTAGAGTAATTCGTGTTCACAGACTTGTGGCTTGATTATAGATGTGACGCTGAGAGCAGGCACCAGTTCTGGTCTTCCTGTCTCAAATAGATGTGCAGTGCCCAGTGATCCACTTTCTCCATGCAGGGTTCCCCTGCAACCATTTCAGGGGCCATGTAATCGAGAGTGCTGCAGAATGTCATCTGGCTGGTGGGTCATGTCAATACTAATCAAAGCAGTCATGCATTGATGGAACACACACCAATTACTGTTTGCTTGGACACTACATCCAAAATCGGCTATCTTCACCTCTCCATCAAGACCAAGGAGAAGATTTTCAGGCTTGATATCATGGTGGATGACATGCTTGCTATGTAGATATTGCAACACAGCCACCACCTGAGAAATGTACTTAAAATAGCCAATCAGTTGGAGAATATCAGTGGCAGTTGAACAGACATACTTGACTTCCCTGCTCTTCTGAGAAATGTCCAAGTTTTGTAAGGCACTTGAAGATATCTCCCTTTGGTGTGAGTTCCAACATCAAAAAAACCTGGTTTTCATCATGGAAAAATCCATAGAGGTGTAAGACATTCGCATGTCACAGTTCCTTCTGAATTTCCATCTCACGACACAATTGCTCCTTGGCATGTTCCTCTTTCAGTTCAGCCTTGTACAGGCATTTCAGGGCAAGAATAAACTTGGGAGCCTCCTTGGTTCGAGCCATGTAGACGTGTCCAAACCCGCCCCTCCCAAGGTGATGGCCAATTTCGAACGAGTCCAATGTCCATGCATTGGGGGTGTACAATCTGTAAGGAAATTACATTATTTGAGTGAATGAACTGGTATGAACCAACTTACGAGCTTGTTGAAGATGCGCAACTGAGAGTCTCCACAGCTTTGCTGGAGAAGGTGCTAAGTTCACCAGTGTTGTTGACTTTCCACCTGATATGGGGTGGAAGGTGCTGGTACTGTGGGGGCATCTTGTAGTGTAGTGGTTGAATGCTGTAGGGGCCCTTGGAGCTTGTAAGAATGTAGACTTTGCGCCATAGGGTGATTCTTGGGGCCGAGGGATGTGACGGACTTGGAGGAAGGGAGCGAATGTTGAATTGATTACAAATGTAAATCCATCCAAGGTCAGAAATGAGAACATTTCCTGGAGTCTAACTACACAAATTGGGTCAGGCTGATTCTTCTGATACAGATTGTGGGGCCTCATCAGCACTATCTAGAGGTTGATCTGGATTGGCTTGATTGGCTTGGCCGCATCTGCCATCCCCACTCGTTGAGGATCCGTGGTTGTGGGGGGCAGTAAAGTTCTGCATTGTTGGTGGGTTTGTGTTCACAATTTGGGGGTCATTGATTCTTTTTCGGGGGAATGCTTCGTTCCAGAATGGGACTTTGCTCAGTGGGCGCTGGTAGGTCTCTACCCTTGCAGCACTTGCAGTTCACCTGTGGCGATGGAAGGGTGATACCATTCCGTACTTCCAGCTGTGGCTACCCCACTATCTGTGTTGGAACACGTTGGTGGGGTGGGGGGAATTGGCTGTGAAGACCCAGTGTGTAGAGGCATTGCCATGTCTAATCATGGTGATTAGGCCATCCTCTGCTGAGTTAATGGTCTCACAGCATAACAGCATGTTCAGGACTTCGCTGGCTAGGTGTTGGTCCACTGGGGTGCTGGTCTGCACCAGGTTTTGTCTGAGATGGCTGGCCAATTGGCGGTGAAGTCTGTTGCAGGGTAGGCAGCGAAGCTGAAGGCCTTGGAGATCCAGAACTGATTGGAGAGGTGGGTGGCTGCGTTGCGGTACATTAGGCCTGCTATCATTATGCCCCTGGGAAGTGGCTCATCTGCTTGCTGGTCACTTAATTTTGTGGCTGGGATGACTCCCTTTGGGAGTCCCAGTATCCCATGCTACCGGTACGCTCCATTGAGCACCAAGTCACCGCTAGCCAACCACTCCCAGCACACCCGCTACCGGCACGCTCCCAGGAGCGCCAAGTCCCTGTTAGCAGACAGCCAGGTGGCTCCCTCAAGGAGCCCACATCATACTCACTACCGGTATGCTTCCAGGAGTGCCAAGTTACCATTGGCCAACCCACAGGTTGTACTTCCAGACACTCATCCCATTCCGCTCTCCCTCCGATGGCTGTGCAGCCACCTCCATTAGTGAGCCGAACGGTTCAGGTTGGGTTCCGTGGAACCCATTCCTGTAACAAGCTCCGCGAGGAGCTGAAAGAAATGAAGTCCCTCATAGGAGGGAGATGAGGGAGCGACAGCAGCTCCTCGTCCAGACCGTCCAAACAGGCATGGTCTGATAACTCGAGGGCATCAGAAGACGCCTGCGACCATTGCGCCCACTGGAGGCACGAATACAACAGAGCACGAAGAGATGCTGAGGGCATCTTCAACTCTCTGAAAGACACAGAGAGAGAAGTCGATCTCCAAAAAAGGGAGATCAAATTACTGAAATGTGAGCTCAGAGGGGCACACGCACTGGCAGACCTCGCTGCCAAACCCATCATGACAGGGGCCTCCCAGGTCAGGGGGAGGGGATACAGTTCCGGGCCTCATGAGGCGCGACCCCACATGGGGACTAGCGCATCAAGGGGTGGGGCACCGACTATCCCGCCACCCCGTGGGCAGGCGACCCTGTCCGGGTTGCATAAGGGCCCACCCTCAGAAGGGCAAACCCATGTCGAGGGGAAGAGGGAGAGTGGTAGGCAACCGACGGCAGACCCTAAAACAGGGACCACTGCCAGAGGCGGTGGGGCGCTGAGTACCTCAGCACCCTATGGGCAAGCTACCCTGCAGGGAAGTGTCCACATGCTATATGAGACCACCAAACTCAACGAGTTCAGCAAAGTCGAAGCTCCAGTCGACGTAACATTCGACCCCAACTTCCCCATGAGGAGAATAGCAGGGTCAGAAGCGGCACACGACGCCGCATACGCTTGGTGGACAAGTGTGAGCGGGAAAGAATTTGTACACTGGTACGAACAGGCCAAAGCCGCCTTCAAAAGCGGCAAGGTACACAGAACCCTTCGTGATAAAGCAAAGGAAACCGAGAAATACTTCTTGGGACTCCCGAGTATTGCAAGACTCGCAGAGGAGTATAATTCCCTGGAGAATAAGGGAAAAATCTCCTGGGAAAGTCTAGGCAAAGCCGCCTATCTAAAGTCCCAGTTCAAACCACTCAGGACTCCTGAGGAACGTGCTGCAAGAACTGCAGAACGGGAAGCGAAAGCTTCCAAATACCGGGAAAGAGACGCAAGTCTCCGTGCTGGACAACCAGCCCAACGACCACCCTTCCCCACAGGAAGAACGGTAGACCTACCGTACTCTACACCTGAGCCAAGTAGCTCAAGAACACAACAACCCGCTCCCACCCAGGGAGCGCCCACTTCGTCGAGCCCACAGCCCGACAATGTAGCCCAGGCTACATCATCGCATCCGACGCAGCAATCAAATGTCCAGATGAACAACCTGGAGGAAAACCCTCCTCCGGGGCAATGACTCCACCCTTGAGAAAAGGGAAAGTGACATGGTAATATGCCATCGAGGCGCCCGTGAAAACACCTTCCCCCAACTTGAGGCCCCGCACACAATACTGTATGTGAGGAACCGCAAGTAACAATTGCAGAAATCTCCACTCCGCCAAAAGACCCACATCCACCACCGCTCGTGTGTAAACACCACTTACACATGAACCCTCATGGAACAAGTGAGGAACACCAAAGACATACAACCTTTGGGTCGAAATTCATTTTCGACAAACTCCACTATTTTTCTCCCTGCGATACCCATGTATCGCCGTTCACTTCAAAGTAATGGCCCACACTCATTTATTTCTTAAACCCTCCCTCTCTCCTTCACCAACATGTATAAAATCGCCCACTTTAAAGTGGCGACAACAAAAACACTCATTGACAATTCCAAACTCAATGTAAATCAATTATTAAAAATTTGTTTTATTTCACTATCAACCTTGTATGCGTCGCAAATGCAATGCAAGGGGGGAGAATGTCAGGGCAATAGCCCCGAACCCCGAGTCATATGTAAATTGATACATATAGTCACATGGGTAAGTGGGAACCTCTGGGTAACTGCTTACACACCACCGTAAAATACACATACTTGTATCACTTACAGCTTTGTGTGCTGAGCTACCCAAAGACCTCACACCATGATAGGCACAAATACTGCCTCCACCATCCATGAATGAGACCACTATCATCAGAGGGCTGAACAACTCTTGAAGCTCAGCCTCCTCCAAAGACTCTATGAAGAGGGAAGTGGTGCAAAGGCATTATGCCTCCTAAAGATGAAGAACAGACTGGATGTCGACACAAAATTTTACAAACCTGGAAATTCCGCTCTCTTTACATACCATATAGAAGGTCACCATATTGACTTTTCACTCAAAGTCCCTGATCATATGGGTTTTGATGTCATCCTCTGTCATGACCCGGCATATCCATCACTTCCGTCAACATGTCCTAGTGCCACTTGGCCTGTCCCACCCACTACCATCATCATCTGTCCATCCATCCATCCACCCATCACCCTCATCTGCACTCCCTCCCCCACATGCGTACCTTCCAACCAAGGTTGCCCATTTGAGTGGTTCATTGTTGTCCACCCACCAGCTGGATGGCTTGCTAGATGGCTGGATGGCCTTTTTCTCTTTTGTTCATTTGCAGGCTATTGTTTCCCTTTTGTCACTCTTTGTTTCCTCATTTCCTTTTGTTGGCAAGGTTTGCCAACATTAACCATTTGTCCATTTTTTCATTCATTAATATCATGCTTGATCCACCACTCCTTCTGGGCTGGTCCATTTAGTTACTTGTGCTTATAACACGTGTAGGTTACACCGGATGTACCTCAGTTCGTATCTTGACTTGGATTTACTCTTCTCCTCATCATAAGCCTTCTGTCTGAAATTGGGACAACAATGTAAGAACGAAGCACAGCGCTCCACCCGAGTCGCTGAAGCTGAAGTCCCACCCCTCTGACCTTATGAGCCCAGATGACTTTGCATGCCTTGCAGATCATCTGGATACGGGTCCAACACGTTCCTGACATCCTCCCTCCCCCCTCCATTGGTGTGAACACCACCTGGTGTTTCAACCTGAACTTGCTAGGATCCATCTGGCCATTCTTGAACCACAGAGGCGACCTTGGTTTTGACCCAACAGGCAGAACACTGTTCATTGGGACACACAACCATGACAACATCTTCCTTGCAATTGCACCATGGACCTTTGTTGAGGGTGATGATGAGCCAGTGGCACCAGGGACTCAACCCACAACAATGACTCACACTCATGTCTGGATGGCAACATGCATCATTCTCTGGGCAATCCACACAAAGACTATTTGACACACAGCCTCTATATTGATTTGGGTGAAAGACTTGACAAGTACAGAGCCATTGTGGATTGGGTGTAGGTTGACACTGCATTACTTGCAATATTCCCTTGTTGATGCTGATCAAGATAATAGCTCAAAACAATCTTTCAAGGCAATGCTAAACCTCCCAGATGTCTGCTCCATGCATGACACAATGCAGCTTTATGAATCTCATTTCTTTACCAATGCACCCAAAGAATGGCATGATGACCCTTGGTTTGAGGAATCAGTGCCCCTGATTGTTTTGATGAAGTATGGTCAAGACCTTCCTCTGGATACAGAAAACTTTCATCAGATGATCACAACAATACGTCCTTTGAGCACATATCATGATGGAGCTTGGCACTTGCAAGCCACCTGCAGTAGGCTGTTACACCAATATATGATAAAGATTCCTTTGCTCATGATGTCTTGACTCCCTAGTGCTCTTCCTGTGGCAAAAATGCAGAACATTGATCCAGCTACCATCCTAGAAGCACATGACATGATATTTGATGAGAATGAGCAAGAAATTATGGATCTGGCCAGTCTTCCCTATGAGGAAAGGGATCAAGATATTTGATTTGGAGGGGACACTGGTTCCACAAAAATTTTAAGATAAAAATGTAGAGGTGGTTAGACCTCCACTTGTGAAGGTGATTAGGCCTTCAAATCCCTGATTTACAGGAATTTTCACAATAAAAAGTAAAATAGAAACATAGGGTCATGAAACCCTAGGCCATTTATGGCTGCTCCTCCCTAAACAGCTGTTAGGGAGTGTTGGGGTCAATAAACCCCAGGCCAGTGAAGGCCTCTCCTCCCTAAATGATTGTTTAGGGAGTGAAAATGAAAATATTACCCATAAAGATGGGTAAAAAGGGAGTTGGGCCAGAAGTGCAAGCATGCTTATATGGCCCAGTGTTCAGTAAGTGCTTAGTTGCACTTAAAACAACAGGGAGACAGCTTATTCAGCTGTCTCTAACCTCTCATTCTTGGGAGAGAGAGAGAAGGAGTTGCATCTATGATGCAAACTCCAGAAATTGGTGAAGCAGGTTGCGCTTCCCAAGGTCAGCTCTCAGCAACAGCTGAAGAGCTGGAGTACTGGTGATAACCAGTAAGGAGATGGTCTTATAGACCGTTTCTACACACCCAGAATGAGTGTGAGTGGGGGGGGGAATTGGACAGTTTATCAGACTGCAAGTCCTGACAGCATGTGATTAAATTCATAAAATGATTTTACTGATTTTTCTATACCACTTTTCTCATAGGTATCCAATCTAGGATTTGCATGATTGGTTTTCCCTGCTGGTTGACCTTAAAGTAGTTCAACTGCATGCTGAATAGCTCATGAATGTGCCCAAATCATTATTTCTGAATTTTTGTGGGCCAAGTACATTCCATCTCCTTTCTAATGAGCTCTTAAACTTGTCTCATTCATTACTGGTTGTCCCTGCTGCTCATTTAAAAAATTTCCCTTGTTTTCAATGAATATTTCTGCCCTTTCTCCATCATTTATCATTGGTTTTTCTTGAAAATACCTTTATCATTTCTAAGTCCTTTACATTCCTCATTATTGTCATATCCATACCAACTCCGCCTCACCCCCACTCTACTCTGCCACAGCTCCTGTCCACCTCTGGTCTGTCCTCCTGTTAGATGTGAGAGACCGGGTTGAGACAAAGAAATGTCTCCATGGTGGAGGGCTTCGGCCTCAGCAACTTATGCCAGGAGCGCTGTGCCAAGTAACACATCCATGCCCTAACTTACTAAGCTGGCAACCAGAACTGAAGGGGGATAAACTCTAGTTGATTTTATTACTGAGGTGTAACCTATGTACAAGTTGAGTATATATAGTTACAATGAGGGCGGGTCCGCAAATGGTGGAGCTGAGCGGAGTGGAGCTAATGGGATTAGACATTAGCCGATTGAATATTACTGACGAGTCGGGTTACGGGGTTAATGGAAAGGCAGGCGATAACCCAGAAACAGAAAGGAGGGATAGGCCTGAAGGTGGGCTCTGCAGGGCAAGTGAGTGTATTGCCCAGCGGAGGCAGGAGTGCGCTAGCGGACGTCAGAGCTGTCCGGAAGCCTTCGGGGCTCTGTACTTAGGGAGGCATAGGTAATAAATTGAAAGGAGGGGGTGGTGACCATCAAGGGGTACCAAGGGGATTGCGGAATACGGGAGCTCCAAGGTTAGTGAAGAAGGAGCGGAGGTAGACCGGAGGGATCAGAGGGATCAGAAGTCGATGGCTGGGGATGGATATGACATTAGACACTGGTCTGGGGTCGGCACTGAAGGCTGCCATTGCAGGCTGCTATAGGCTGCGATGGCCGTGATGCCGCGAACAAGGCCCAAGGGTAGGGCATTTGGCCTCAGCGACTCTAAAGGAGCGCTGTGCCCCCTAGCTGTCTCTTGGCCCTCATTTCAGACTTACTGGGGCTGCCTTGTTGGGGTCAGGACTTAAGGGGTCATGGTCAAATTGATATTAGAGCTAAAGTACTATAATGTAGTATACAGGATATATATAGGAGGAAGGAATGAATGGAAGCGGACCTGGGCTGAGGGCCAAAGGGTCTGGAAGCAGACATGAATAAGGAGCGGGGTTGGCCGCACAGCGGCCGGCAATGACCGAGGGTCAAAACAAACAATAACAGATAAATAAAGGAAGGAGCATAGGGCTGCGATAGCGGCGATGGTATTGTAGCAGTGCTGGACTCAGAGTTGGGCATGGGAATGGTAGTGGCCCTGTAGGGGCCAAGTGGGTGGGGTAGAGGAGTCGCACTCAGCGTGGTGCCAGAGGCAGGCTCATGGTGGGAAGGTTGGTGTGGCTGTGGGGGAGTCGGCCAGGTGTAGGGGAGCCTAGGGGCAAGCAGGGGAGTGAGCAGGGAGTCCTCAGGGAGGATAGGGCTGAGGCCAGGGCTCGTGCTCACGCTCGCGTAGCAGGAATGGGCTTGGGCAGCATCGGGATGGGCGGCTAATGGGCCGGAATGCATGGCCATGACACCTCCCCCCGCACCTCTGCCATACCCTCCGGTTCACCTCCGGTCCACCTCTGCCTCCAATCTTCAGTACCTTCTCCAGTACCTCTTATCCTCACCTTAAACGTTTATTAATATTTCTACCTACCCAATATTACTATGGACCTCCTAGGACCTCTGCCACCCCTGCAAAGGTTTTCCCACTCTCCAGTAACTGCCACCATCACCTACCCACTCCACAGTGCTTGATAAGGTGATTCTCTCACAAGCTCACCAACCCAGCAAGTGGGTAAGTCCCTCTTGCCTTTTCCCCTTTGTTCCCATTTGTCTTCTATTATGTATATAAGTCCTGTACTGTAGTTGATGGCACCTTAGTGCAAAATTGACAATTGACCATCCCCCAGAGTTCACACCCCTCGTTCTGAAGTTAAGGACCAGACTCCTAAGCATTACTAAATGTAAGCACAGCGCTCCTCTCTGAGCCACTGAGGCCATGGTCCTTCTGCCCATTCTCTAACTCTGGCCTCCCTTCTGGGGAAAGGTCCAGGGACACTGCCCCTCCTCACCATGTCTTTGACAATTATGAATACAACACCAGTTATGGCATCAGTTTTCTCAGAACCTTGAGAGAGGACCAGGGGAGTGTGCTTTGGTTGTCATGGTGCTTGTGAACAGGAGTACAACCCTGTGTCACAGTAGAGGACAAATTTATTTAATGGTGCTGTAGAAGGAGGGATTATATGATTGTGATAGTAGTAATTATAGCAACTGAAAAAACTATGCATCCACCTCTTCCCCACACTTCTGTTTTTTCCTAGGATGGTCTGCAGCATGGAGCTGTTTTTGTTCAGATAGTGATTGTGGGAGATGGCATGGGAACATTTTTCTAAATTTCTGGTAGGCATCCTTCCCATATGTCTTCCCCAGAACCTTGGGCTGCTTAATGCTTTTGTGGGTAAAGACACACCCATCAGAGTAGACCATCTATCCTTCTCCTTCCCATGAAGTTGCATCATGCTTGAGCCCTGCCCCTCAAAAAAAAAAAGAGATCACCAGGATTGGAAGGGAGGGCATACCCCAATCCAGGGAAATCCAAAAGACACCCCTTATACCTTCCAAAACCTGCTACAGCATTGAATGCACACCAACAAGAAGCTGAGTCATAGTGGAAATGGGTGTTGGATTTGAACTTGATGGTTTGACTGAGGGAATGGGATTTGACCTCAGACAGATAACCTTCGTGGTTGTGCTTGGTCCTGATCCAGTGCCAGACCTCTTGGCTACTTCAGGCAAGGTGGCAGCCAGCCTCTCAGTGTAGAGGGATATGATAGAAAGCCTCACATTTTTTTTGGAATTTCTTGTTGGTTGGTACACACTGCTTTACTTCCTTGCTTATAACTGGGGCTTATTCTAAAAGGAATTGTCCATGATATATGAATGTTTATTACAGATTGATGGACTCACTTTATACCCTATGGGATGCCAATAAGCATAGGACAATTGTCCCATTTTGGATAAATTTTCAGGGACATCCTTGGTTTCTGTCCTATATCTCCCTTGGATAAAATCATACTCATGGCTGAGTTCACTACCATCTCTCTCCATATGATCCTGAACCAGGATTAGACTTGAAAGGTGAGCAGGAGAATTCAAATGTATCCCAGCAAACACATTGGGTAATCTAAATTGCCATCCTTGTCTTCTATTGCAGCCCCTCCTGGGTCCCATTGAGGTTCATGGCCTTGTCATTGTTGAGTGCAACAGTGTTGTAGTTTGAGTTGTCTCTTTTCATTTCAATCTTCACTCTATAGATAGTCATGTGACTTTAGAGTCAACTTTATCATTTCTACTTATTGTATGTAGGCTAAAGTCTACTCCAGACTGCCCCAGGGCTGCTCACCTGAGTTACTACAACCAGAGGGGAAATCAAAATTTAATTTGACTGGAGCAGAATAAATTATCAACAACACCCTGATACATACCAGTGAATCATACCACTTCCCAAACAATTTCATCTACTTTGTCTTCAGCATTACCAACTGCTTCCCTTGTAACAGGGTCTTCAACACCTTGAAGGCATAGCTCTCATGGATGTTGCACCTCTGAAGGCTAACAAAACCAATCACCTTCACTTGTTCCTCAAGATGAAAAATATCCACCTCTTGTTCCCCACTGTCAGGGAACATACCCTGACCTAGCCCACATGCTCAGCAGCAGCAGGGCAAGGAGGGGGATGGCAAGATGGCATAGGCAAGCATGTGTGGTGGTGTCACATACAGCAACAGTGACCACCTAGTCAAGTACAACATGGTGCTTCAGGGAATGGATGGTGTGTCAGACATGCACAGAGATGAGGATGTAATTGACAGCTCACTCTTGCTCAGTTACATAGCTTTTGCTCCATAACACACCCATTCCCACCACTGGAAATGCTCCTTATGGGTCTCCAGCCTCAGAGTCCCCATCCTCAAATACAATGGTGACCACTTCATTGCTCTCCTCTTCATAAAAGGCCCTAAGCAGATATTTGCTGACACTTATGTTCTGACTTGGATTGAGCAATGCTTACTAACACTGATAAACATGTCACTTACTCCAGCTTTTGGAGTGAATCCAGTCACAGCTTCACTCCCTAGGGGAAGGCAAGGATGGCTGCGGACCCAAACATTTGGCAGCATCACTGTTAGAAAACATCTCATGAACCCTGGTGATATAGTCATGTCTGTCCCATCATACTTTGCTAATTGTTAAAGAAATGGGTTATGGGTAATCCATTTCTTTCCGTCCTTATAGATGACTTGGAATCGTCCACCTCATGTATGTAGGGTGGCCTAGTCATGTAATGAGAATTGTCCGATGGCCTTGGAGCTTTTGACAGAAAGCTGAGACCTTGCAGTGAATGGGAGTCTGCTATGATGGATACTTGGCACTCGTTACATGAGCGTACCATGCGCGGGTGTATAGGATCACAGGTAAAGGGAATATCCAGAACGGGACCAGTCGAGGACAAAGGGCTAGTGGGTACTTGGCACTCGAGGGAGCGTACTGGTAGCAAGTGATATAACAGCTCCTTGAGGGAGCTTCCTGAGATTTGGTTGACAGGTAATTGGCACCCAATTGGGTGTACTGGCAATGAGTGAGGTTCTAGCTCCTTGAGGGAGCTACTTGAGGCTGGGTTGATGGATACTTGGCGCCCAGATGGGCGTACCAGCAATGAGGTATGAGACCGTTTGTCTGGCGAACGGTCTGTATTCGTGTCAATGGGTACTTGGCGCTCGTAAGAGCGTACCGGTGACGGAGGGGTTAGTTGATCGTAGGTCAAACGACACATGGTGGGATCGATGGCTACTTGGCACTTGCGAGAGCATACCGGCGATGAGGGGAACGGGCTTGTATCGAATACCAATCTGTCCATAGAGTTAACCAGATGCTCACCGTAAGGTGAGACAGACATGAGCCCAGTACCTGGGCGAGCGACGCGAGTCATAACAAAAGGTGTTCACGCATACCTGAGTTGAGTCGCGTGCGAACTTGACGATCCGTGGCTAGAGTTGTCAACCTCGGCAGGGATGACCCATATAGATGGTGACCGAGCAGCAGCCCATGCACTGCTTTGTGAGGTCATGGGCAGCCTTCACAATGAAGCAATGTGCATCAACATTGGTACAGCATGTGGCATGGGGCATGGGGCATGGTCAGATGCAATGACCATGTGGGCAGTGGAGATAGTGAAAGATGACACAGTGCAAGCGCAAAACATTCAGGTAGCATCAAACAAGTGGCAGGGTGGTCATTATAATCAATCAACAAGGATAACAGTTTATACATGGGAGAGCCTCTTAGAGCCATTCCTAAGGGCAGCCTCCAGAACACAACAAGGTGGGCTCTCATCCTGGAGGAGAAATTACATGACTATCACAACAGATGATGGGTCACCATGACTACAGAAATGATAGCACCATATTACAAGTCAAAAAGTCAAAGGAAAAAAATAGATTTAAAGGAATAAGGGAGGGCTCTACTTCTGCTTGGTGGTCCTTTGAACACCTTGAGAGATGTGCTCTCATCCCATTAAGCCAAAGTGCAAGACCTGCAGGGAGTATCAGATGCTGAGCCCGATGAAGAGGGATTTTAAAAAAAATTGAATACATGATAATGCTATAGGGTGAGGTTAATCAGCATTTAACAATTGAGCAACACTAATGAAAGTCTGCAACAAAAATGATAACATCACCAGTGTGCTTTGGCCCTACACATGAGATTGAGAGGCACTTATTATGAGATGTCTCCTGATAGCAGTAACTCATGATAGCTCCATGGGCTCCATGGAATTTCATGAAATTTCATGGATTTCTGTTAGATTGGGTGTTTGGACGACTCTGGAGTGGAATTGGAGACTTAGCGTGGAAGGACCTTGGCCTCAGTGACTCAAGCGGAGTGCTGTGCCATTTCTGGTTGTCCTGGGGGTCCCTAATTTCGGATCTAGCAGAGGGGAAGTCTCTTGGGGGGAAATCAAGTTGATTTCGGACTGAGGTTACAAGTTACTAAGTACATCAGGGAGTTTCATGGTTGGCTAGATTGGGCTAAACTGTGTGACTAAACTGAGCCTAATCCAGACCCCGGGGGTCTAAGGTTGGAAGCGGGTTTAAGTCGCAGTTAAGACACGATTTCAGAGTGTTCACAGTTGAAGGGTCTAAACTAAGGGTCTAAACTGGCTCCCATCCCAGCATCAAAGCTTTGCGTAAAGTCCGTCTAACAAGTCAGGTGCTTTGGTTTACGTAAGTTGATGCCATCCTTGTCTGTGCACCAGCATGTCATCTCAGCAGCATTGGACCATGCTGCGCACCTCCGGATCCAGTACCAACAGTGACGACACGAAATATACATGTCAGAAGACTTAAGTGATAACTCTGATTCTAGTATGAGTAATGGGAGCGACACTGACTCATCTGGTTCAAGTTCTAGCAGCAGCAGCAGCTCTTCTAGCTCAGCAGCCAGCACTGGCTCCCATCATCAATCTCTGTCCGAGCCCTTGTCTTTGGACTCTGATGATGCTGTTGATGCAGCGCTATCACGGCTTTATCATTCTTACATCCTTTCCACCTACCGTGTTCGGACCTTCCTCATGCAGCTCCTCAGCACCCACTGCCTTTTCCCTCACAATGTACCTAAGCGCAGCCAGGTTGGACTTGTGTTGGACTGCTACAAGTTTGATGATGCATATCGCTTCCGTCTGAACTTGCGTGTCTCACCTCACACTTTTGACGCCCTCCTCATTCTCATCAAAGGTCACCCCATCTTTTTCAATGAATCTCACCAAGAACAAATGCACACTTCTCATCAACTCGCTATTGCTCTCTATTGCTTCGGACATTATGGAAATGCATCATCTGTGGAGAAGGTTGCCCAGTGGGCCGGGTGTAGTGTGGGCAGTGTGGTCAAGGCAACTCGGCGTGTTATCGGCGCGTTCCTACCACTTCATGATCAAGCTATCCGATGGCCATCTTCAGAAGAGAAGAGAGCAGCATCAGATTGGGTGGAGAGTGTTTCATGCCACACATGGAGACCTGGCTTCTGTATGGTGGACGGAACACTAATACCATTATTTTTGAAGCCGGGGCACTATGGTGAACAGTTTTTTTGATCGGAAGTCTAATTACTCGCTGAGCCTGACAGTATGAATTTCCTATCCATTATCTTCTATTCCTCATTCTTTTGACAGCTTGTCACACTCCCAAACCTCTGGATAATTGACTATGTCTTGGGGCCTCCTGGAAGTATGCACGACTCTACCGCATTTAAGGAGTCACAAGCATTCAAGGAGTCTGATCAACTTTTCCAGAATGGTGAATGGCTCTGGGCTGACTCAGCGTACCCAGCTAGCACCTGGTGTGTTGTGCCATTCAAGCAGCCACACTCTGATGATCCTGCTAATAGACAATTCAACTACCACTTATCTAGGGTATATCATGTGTTATACTCTTGCATGTTGTTTACTTACTGCCATTCAGGTATGCATTCAATCAGAACATGCTGTTGGCTACATCAAGGGCCGATTCCAGTCATTGCGGGGACTCCACCAGCAGATCAACTCTGCCTGTGATCATGCACTCACGCCGGCATGGGTACGTACATGCATCATTATTCACACCCTCACTGCACAGTATGAGGGGGCAGGGGAAGAGGCTGACTTCTGGGAGTGGGTTCGTGATGGACTGGTCAATCAACTGGATGAGGGGGATGATTGTGAGCCAGTCAGTGGTTTCACTTGGGGGAATGGGGAAGCAGCAGTTCCTGGTGAGTCACCTGCTCAACAGAAGCGCAGTCATGTCCAAGAGGCGCTATTTGCACAACTGTATTCGTGAATCACATGTATGCTGGCTCTAGACATGAGGTATGAGTTACGAAAAGGGGCTTTCATGAGAGTTTGAGGGGTTGTATGTCCCCAAATCAAGCTGAAGCCCGTTATTAGTATGAGAATGAGAAATGAGAGAAATGTTATTTGAAGGTCCAGGCAGCAGTGAATTTACTGCCTGGAGTTGTAGCTGGAGCTGGAGCCTTTGCAGCTCAATCTCTGCCATTTTCCGACTATATTTTGCTTCCTGTTTACTCTTTTTCACTGCAATCCATGCCATCCGTTCAAGGTGTCCATACTGAGCCTCAACTGCTGCTTGCTCCTGATCATGCTTAGTCGCTAGGTGGAATTCACCAAGGATGTCACGCTTGCGGTTCTTTTGCTGAAGGGAATGTGATGGAACTGGGGAACTGGATGGAAGGTTTTGGAGTGTGTTAATAAGTGTCAATGGTGGTGATGGCATTTCGGCCATTTTCAGTTTTTGGTCAATGAGTTCTGGGTCGGACTTGGGGGGAAGAGTTGGTGTATGGATTGCTGGAGAGCTGAATGGTGAAGAGAGGTTCATCGGAGTGTGAGAAGAGAGGTCTGCTCCATCCTTCTACAAAGTTGCGAAAATTGTTTCAGTAATTCAAACAGAGATACAAAATATACCTCAGGATCACTTTGACCATCTAGAGCAGCCTCACTGCCACCTCCCTTATCACTGAGCAGAATGGAGGAGGGGTGATCGGGAGAGTCAGTGGATTCATCCAACAACTTCTCATATGCGGCAGACAATTCTTTTCCTGGTGCTGACGAGTTTGAAATTAACACATCGGAGTACTTTGGTTGGCCATCCCACCAGGAATCAAGGATGTCAAACCAGGGAAACTCATCTAGAATTTGTTCTTTCAGGTCATGTCAGTGGAGTGGGGGAGAGCGTGTAGCCACCAGGGAACTCACCATGCAAATTATCAGCATTTCCCTCATCACGCTTGACTCCTGTTCCAGTGACACGCTTAGATTTCTTTAGTCTACTGAACAGCCGCCCCAACCTAAACAGTTGCTGTGAGGAAAATGCTATAAAACTGCATACACTCACTCACGTTGCAATGCATCCCATTACTGATGTACTATAATGGGCTTTGTTAGCAAGAAAAGATTCTTGCACAGGCTCATCTTTGACGTCGAAAATGGCTTTGGCAAGGATCGGATAGTAGTAAGTTTTCGGCTTGCCATTTGTAACCTAGTTATCACATAAGTATAAGCTTGAGATTTGGCACACCTGCACCCAAACTGGCTACATACTTTCTTCCTGTTCTGGGCTGCAGCTTTCTTCTGTGAGTCACTGAAGAGTTTTAAACGCACATCTTCATGTTCTTCAAGGTACTGGACAAGCTGCCATGTCCACTCAGGGTTTTCGTCCCATGGAACCTTGTGGTGTACATCAGTCCTCATCGGCTCAGATGCAAATTGTGAAGTACCTTGAGCTTTTCTTCCTTCACATCTATTGCGGGTTTTGTTTCAGTGCTGTTGTGTACCCATTTCAGTGCCTGCCTCTGGTCCTCAGGCTGGGGATCTTCATTTTTACGTTTACGGCCCCTTGGTGGCATGGGAGTGACCAAGTGTGTGGGGACAGGATGAAGGGATGTGATGTGATGGGGAAGACAACTGTATTACTGTATTGCAACTAGTGTATAGTTGTGAGATGAGTCTAGAGTCAGTTTAGACCAGTTGGGCCGAGTGAGCCCCAACAGCTAAACTGGCAAAACTATCCATTTTTGTCACACGGTTTCAGTTTTGACATCAGTTTAGAATTTGAGTTTAGACTGCTGTTTAGACCTGTTTAGCTAACCATGAAACCCCCTATTGTATATAAGGAGGGGTCTGGAATCAAACGGGACAAGGGTAGGATGAAAGGAGACAAAGGGAGCTGGAAGGAGGAACAACACCAAGGGTCAAGGGTTTGACTCAATGGTGTTTCCCAAAGGAGGAGTGAAGGGCCAAGGCCCAAGGAGGAAGGAAGGAGGATGGGAATGGGGAATGGCCAGCTGACTGAATAGAAAGGAAGCAGCAGCCCAAATAGGAATGAGGGAGAATAGCAGAATTGAATAGGACAATGCAATAGTTGCAAGGTCTGAGGTAAGTCCAGAAAGTCCGAACTCGGAAGTTAAACTCCAGAATATTGGCAAACATAATTAAATGGAATGAGCTAACCAATACAATGGGTATAAGCGGAGGTGGGGTCAATGTCCGAGGTGGGAGCTAAGACTGGAGGTTCTGGAGACAGAGATGCAAACAGGATTCCGGAGTGGAGGTCCAGAGTCAGGAGCATAGGTGTTGCATACTCATCTAGAAGGTGTTGAGGTTGAGGTTGGACCCAGAATGTTCTGGAGTCAGACCAAAGGTTGTGTCAGAGCCGGAGGTGGGATAACCTGTTGGGAGTTGGCAAGGAGAAGGTGACAGAAGGGAAGTAGGGCTCTGGAGTCAGTCTTGGAGTTCCGGGAGCCTGGAGTGGAGGTCGGGATTGTATGGATATGACAATTTCCATGGATTTTCTGACACTTTTACAGCCTCCCATGGGTGGCCATGGGCTTCTGTGGATGTTCATGGAATCCCGTGGATATTCATGGACTCCCATGGGCATTCATGGACCCTCATGGGTGCCCATGGGTGCTCATGGACACCCATGGATGCTCATGAACTCCCAAAGGCCATTTATGTAACAGCTTCTATGTGTTTGTTATTTTGCTCTGTTACAAAGATTTGACACTCAATGCTGCCACAGTGATCTGCAGATGGTCAGAGCAGAGGGGGGGGGTTTCCATTGTTCAATCAAGTGTGAAGCAAATATTGCCATAATTAATGATGAAAGTTACTGAAGACAGACAGCACTGACATGTCTATATTCACCAATACTATTTTGCTGTGATCAAAATTGATGGAGATGTTTGCATGTTTTTCCCTGGGCTCCTCACATGTATGATGCACCTGTGATTGGTTGTAAGGATTGTATTCCCCACCCTTAACCTTAATCCCCTCATTAATAATATATGTAGCCTCATGTACTGATGGACTGGGAGTGTGAGGCTACCCCAGTGCTTAAACAAGCAAACCAACATATTCAGTGGACACTCACAGTTGTGGCACAAAAAAGTTCATTTATTATTATAGAAATGGGATTTTCCCATTTTTAGCCTCTTACAGGCTCTGTGGAGTACAGTATCCCATTCCATGTAAATAGTTAGTATCCAACAACTATCATCAACAAAACCTGACCCAATCATGTTATTGTAAACCAAGCTCTCACAAGCTCTGCCACATTATCTGTAGAATCATCCCTATGCTGACCCCTTATGCTGCACCCAAAACCTATGGAAATGGACCAATTCAGCCACAGTTCTAACATTTATACAGACTCCTGTTGTCAAAGACTGGATTCAAAAGGGAGGTATGACTCAGTGTTCAGAGGGCTTTGGCCTCAGTGACTCAAGCCAGGAGTGCTGTGCCCAGTAGCATGTTGGGGCCCTAATTTTCAGATACATGGGAAGTCTAGGCAGAGGGCCCATAAATGGCAGGGGCCAGGTGGAGCTGACATAACAGGGTCAAGGGTTAGTCAACTGAATATGCAACTTGGGTTACAGGTTTAACAGACAACAACCCAAAAGGAGAATGGAGAGGGTGGTCCAAAGGCAGACTTGCAGGGCAGGCAACTAAATGGCCCAACAGAGTCAGGGGTGTGCTTGTGGACATCAGAGCTGTTTGGGGTTCTTTACTCAGGGAGGTGTAAGTAATATATGGAAATGGGGGGGTGGTGACCATTGGGGGGCTCTGAGGGGAAGACAAGATTTGGGGGCTCCAAGGTTGGTATGAGCAGTGGAGCAGAGGTAATCAGGGATGGCTGGAGGTGACAGAAGGTGGTGGCAGAGGATGAATATGACACCTGTGAAGACGTATGTATAAAGGCTTTGGTTGGGTCCCCATGGGTCTCTATATTTTATGGAGTGCTGCAATTTCAACTTTCAACTGATATTTCACTTGCTATAGTATTGTCAGGGCACCTCACCTGACCATACAACCCTGAAACCCCTCCCCCCAGTCTCTCCCCATTTTTCCCTATTTTTCTATGTGACTATCACTCAGCTATGGTCTGCACACTGTCCTGATGTTCCTAAGCCCAATGGTGGTCATCCAACCAAGCTCTCAGAGACTGACATACCACTGCCTTACCAAATGTTACGAGGATGGGGAGAAATTCTCCCCTCTCATCCCATTCTTATAGCTGGAAGATGGTCATAAGATCTTGTTTGTACATTAACGGAATGTGTAATCGATGGGTGATCCCAGTTTATAAGAGTAGATGATTGAATCCCCATCAATCGTGGTTCATGATGGAATGAGCTATTAAGGGTTTGATTGCATGTAGTCGGAGATGCCAGGATAGATAGGTCAGCCATGGGTACTTGGCACTGCTCAGTGGAGTGTACTGTGTGCATGGTTGCAACTTGTACAACGTGTGAGGTTCCCATATCATTGCCATTGGTTACTTGGTGTTCATAGTAACATACTGGGTTGTTATTATGAGTGTCCAGTAAGGAGTGTCTAGCAGGGCCTTCAGTGACTTGGAGTTCCCAAAGGGAATGTACTGATGATGGTGAGGTATGACGACTAGCAAGGGAGAGACTAGATGGTTGGTGGGTGGCTACTTGGTGCTCATGTAGCAAGCGTGCCGGCATCATGGGAATATGAACCTCAGAGCAGTCATGGACCCAAATATCATAGTATGATGTCGTTTGTTGAGCACTGGAGGGAGAACTAGGTGATGGCATCCTGTAGGACACAGGTTCCAGTGGATGATAAACAAGTCATGAGGCTTCAACTCACAACTTTGAGTTCTCACAGCGAGAGCCACCAGAAGACTCAATGTAACCAGGCATATAGGACATGTTGAGGAGTTGTACACACACACAGGTTCAGTTGAGTCACAGAAAGGGGTTGTTACAAGGGACAATGCACAAGGTAGTTTGTAGCAAGTCATAGTAGTTAGCAGGAACTGCCTCTGGCAGTTTCCATACATGACATGTGACTATCTACAAAATGAAACGGTCATGGGAAATCCTGCAAAATACAAACAACCTCGGCCAGCACCAAAACCCTGATGGGGAAAGCTTTGCACGAGGGGAGTAACATCTGCAAAGTGTAATATCTCCCATGGCTCCATGGATATCCAGGGTTTCCATGGGCTTTCATGGGCTTTCATGGGCTTTCATGGGCTTTCATGGGCTTTCATGGGCTTTCATGGATTTTCATGGATTTTCATGGGGGGGCATGAACACCCATGAACACCCATGGAAGCCCATGAATGCCCATGGATACCCATGAATACCCATGGGAGCATCATGGATGTTTATAGAAGTCCATGACAGTGCATGAACAACAACATACTTGTCAGGACTCAACCCTCATTCAGGGGGAGCCTGACCTCAGAGTTGGGTGTGTGCAGTGTTCTGGGCAGTGGGGCACTATATCCTGCCTGTAGTTCCTCAAACTTACTGAGGGGGCTCAGTGGGGAGTGAGTTGAGAAGAAGAGTGAGTTTCCCTATCCCTGCTAAGCTACTATAAAAGGAAGTGGACTGTGCCAGTTTATAGTGTGACTGCAGGCAGAAGCCAGGTGCATTCCCACAGCTTGGAAAGGGTGTCACATGGGTCTGTATATGGGCTCCTGGTTGTAAATAAGGCCATGGCCAGTTTCAGATGAGATCTGGCAAGCTCAATGACCAGAATCAATGAGGGAAAGGACTTCTGCAATTTTTGAAGCAGACAAGGGATACATTTTGGATTTTGGGGGTATTATGCTTGTTAGAACTGGGCAAGGGTGGATGATTCTGGAGGGGAACCAGAGACTTAGCAAGGAGGGACCTTGGCCTCAGCGACTCATGTGGAGTGCTGTGCCATTGCTGTTTGTCCATTTGGTCCTTAATTTCAGAGGTGGTGAGCAGGAAGTCTCTAGGGGGCATTTCTAGTCGATTTTAGACTGAGGGTACAAAATGAGTATGTACAAGTGCCTGTATATAATAGAGAGACAATAGCACATGGAAATCAAAGGGGGTCCGAAATGGAACAAAGGCGTCTGAATGGGAACAAAGGGATGATAGAAGCAGAGTGGCACCGAAAGGTCATAGGTCAGAACCTGTGGTACATCGGAAAGGAGATAGGGAGGGCAAAGCCCAGAGGGGCAGGAGGATGAGGTGAAGTGGGGATGATGACTAACTGGCTAGAATGGTGAGAAGCGGTCCAAATAAGGATGAGGGGAAAGCATGAAAGATACATTACAAATGGTGAAAGTGCCAAGTATGATCCATGGAACTCGGAGGTTGTGGAGCTTACAGAGGTTATGGAGGTGGGGTTGAAAGTCCAAGGAATGTTGGCAATGGTGTTTACATAGTATGAGGTCACCAATGCAATGGACTTAAGCCAAGGTGGAGTCAAAGTCCAAGGTCAGAACTATGACAGAATCTCAGAGCATGTCAGGGTTCAGCACCCTGCCTTAGGGTGCCCCGGACCCCCCACCTACTTCACCCCCTTTTATTCTTTGACTGTTGCCTTGTTGTTGCCTTTGTGTGTTGTGTACACGCATGCACGGGATAGTGTGGGAACTTTCTGAGCGAGCAGCTCGCCCAGAACATTCCCACGCTTACTGGGCACTGCCACCTGGATGTTCCCTCCGGGTCACACTACACAACTCTAGGAGCTGTATAGTTGTGGGCATGTGACCCATTCCTTTATATAGCAACCATGCGGGGAGATGAGACCTTTACCCTTCTTCTCATCTCATGCCCCACATAGGCAAGTGTATATATTATCTTTCCTTTTACTATACATCTCATGCCCTGCATAGTGTGAGGACAGGTTAGATGGGGGCTGAGGTCAGGGAGCCTCCGAGTCTGAGGCCGGGCCCTGACAGAGCGAAGGTACGAGTGATGTCCAAGTACAGGGTATGGGACAATGGTGGAAGGTCATAACTTGCTGGAGGTTTGGCAGAAGAGGGTCAGAGGGAGGAGAGAGAAGAGAGGAGTAAGGGAGGAGTGGAGGAGAGGAAAGGTGTCAGGTCCAAAGGTGAGTATTGGAGCAGACAGAAATAGGGTAGGAGAGTGATGGAAGGGTGGAGGTGTTGTGAGGAGTAAGAGGAGGAGTAAGAGGAGGAAGGTGGTGAGAGGAGTGATGTTCAGTCCAAGGTGAGTATTGGAGTGGACAGAGATAGGGTAGGACTCCAGAGGTGGTGAAGATGGGGGTCCGGGAGTTGGATCAGGATTGGGTATGTATGGATATGACAATGCTGCAAGAATGTTTGGTATTTATGCCCCAGCAATGTTATTTTATTTATTAGTGTGTACAGTAAACAATATCATGTGACATGACATGTGATATTTTTATTTTTAGGATGTGCCAAAGGCACTCCAACAACCTGGTCTGTTGTCAGGGCATACACCCTGACCTAGCCCATACCCGCATCCACACCCGCACCCGCAACCGCACCCGGCTGTTGCACTCCCCGCGCGCGCCCTGTGCCGGACACTCAGTGCGGCTGGATGGCCCGGACCTCGGGTCTCAGGTCTCATGTGACTTCCAGATATCTCCGGAAGTTTTCGATGTATTGTGGCCACTGTGGGAAGATGAGAAGTTAACTTCCTTCTCATCTCTGACCCACAGTAGGCAAGTTGTATATACTTGCCTCTCTTCTATATATCATCTCTGACCCACAGTAGTTGTTGCCCTGGATAGGGCTGTTCATAGGTCAGGCTGTGGACCATAGGGGAGGGTCATGGGGACCCGGGAGTCATCCCCTGACATCTGTCAGGGACTCATCTGGGGTTGAGGAGGCCTGGGTGTAGTGCCCAGCACTGAGCCTGGCAGGGTGTGGATTGGGCATGCATACTGACAGGCCTGATATGGGACAATGGTCCCTGGCCACTTACACTGAAGTGGAAAGATGAGAAGAACGCTACTTCTTCGGTTCCCACTCCAGGTACATTTATATACATGCGGCTTGTGTTAGAGACCGGATCAAGATGAATGAATTGCCTCCATGGTGGAGGGCTCCGGCCTCAGCAACTCAAGCCAGGAGCGCTGTGCCAAGTTACATGTCCATGCCCTAATTTACTTAGTGGCAACGAGAACTAAAGGGGGATCAACTCTAGTTGATTTTATCACTGAGGTGTAACCTATGTACAAGTTAAGTATATATATAGTTACAGCCAGGGCAGGCCCATGAATGACAGGGCCAAGCAGAGTGGAGCTAACAGGGTTAAACATTAGCTGATTGAATATTACCAACAAGTTGGGTTACAGGGTTAGCGGAATGGCAGGTGATAACCCAGAAATGGAAAGGAGGGATAGGCCCAAAGGTGAGCTTGCAGGGCAAGCAAGTGAATTGCCCAGCAGAGGCAGGAGTGTGCTAGAGCTGTCCAGAAGCCTTCAGGGCTCCGTACTTAGGGAGGCATAGGTAATATATTGAAAAGAGGGGGTGGTGACCATTGAGGGAGGTGGAGGTGATTGCGGAATATGGGAGCTCTGAGGTTAGTGAAGAAGGAGCAGTGGTAGTCCGGAAGGTTCAGAGGTAGTGGAAGATGATGGCCATGGATGGATATGACAGCTTGGGTCACATGACAGGTGCCATGTCACCCTCTCACACAGCCATGACCACCCAGGTATCTCCATGGGAGATCCTGAGGGCATCCAGTGCAAGTGTGCATGCTGGGCATAGTGGGAAGTTGCCCAAGATGTCTGGGATGGGTGTGTCATATGCGCACTGTGGGTGGGTTAATGGTACATTGATACAAAGGAAAGTCGTCCATGTAAAATAAAGAGAAAATAAAGAGGAAATAGAATAGGGGGGAAGTGAGGAAGTGGAAGGGAAGAGAGGGGAAGTGTCATATCCCGGATCTTCCACCTCTGCCCTGTTCCTATACGACTCCTATAACTCCCACCAGCCCTCCCAATCTCTCTCTGCCACCTCTGGTTGATGCCAACAGCCCTAGGACTACTTCCTCCTTTGACTCTCTCCCACTCTGCCTCCCATCTACATCCTATCACCTCTGGACCTCCGCTACCATGCCTTCACCTCCTCAGACCCCTTGTTCAAAACCTCCAGTACCTCCCCATTCCTACCTGACCTCTGGACTTGATAATCTTTATTGTTTTATCATTTGATATTTTCTACAACCCTGATCTTCTGGACTACAACTTCTGGGCTCTGGACTTTTCTGGACATCTTTCTCTGGAGTTCCCTGCTTATTCTTAGACAGTTCCAGACCTTGCCATTCATTTGGCTTTTAAGACTCCCACTCCACAAACCTCAGATGTAATTTGGGCTTTTCACCTATTCCTAATTTGTCCTGTGAATTCTTTTCATTTACTTCCCCTTCCCCTTGGTAACCTTTGTTTACCTTTGGATCCAAATTGTTCTGCTATATGTATGTGCATACCCCTCCAGTAAATAGTTACCCCAGTTATAATATAAACAGTCTTCAGCCCTCAAATCAAACCTCCTCCAGGATGTCTATCGCATCCCACTCATCTGCTACTCTACCCTGAACCAAGAGCTGAGTACAGGCACATCTAAAGGCACCTTGGTATAACACCCAAAAGAATCATGGACAAATATTGACCCTCGCTAATGCCTCCATCATTAAGTAGTGAGGGGGGGCCTCCAGCCCCTTCCTGCTTGGCCTCGGTTCCCCTGTCACCAGCTCCCCTGGCAAATTGGGGACAACAAGAACGTAATGGGCACAGAGCTCCGTTCCAAGTCACTGAAGCCAAGTCCCTTCAACACCCCATCACCCTCAGAGCTCCACCCCACCTCCGGTCTGTCTCCAACCCATCATTGGACAACCCGGAATACTGAGCTCCACCAGACAGCATCGCCTGGGCACCGATTGGTCCTGTCCCCAGGAACATGTTTGTGACAATATCCGTACAATACCCAATCCCAATCCAACTTCCAGACCCTCCTCTCCACCACCTCCGGAGTCTGTCAGGGCATGCCCCGACATGCCCCACCCACTCTGCTTCACTGCTCTGCACCGCTTCTCCCTCCTCTCCCTTTTCCTTTCTCCTTTCTTTCTTTCTTTCTTTCTTTCTCTCTCTCTTACATGGACCACCTTTCCTGCTGTTCAATGTATCACCAGCGTGCATGCCCACTTCCCCTCCTGTATCTTACCATCCCTATATCGCCACCACCACCGCTGCACTTGCCCTGCACCCACAGCAGGCCCTCTCAGGATCTCCCGTGGAGGCACCCGGAGAGCCATGGCTGTGTGTGAAGGTGATGTGGTGCACCCCATGTGATCGATCCTGCATGTATATAATAACAGCTGGAGTGGGAACTGAAGAAGTAGCCTTCTTCTCACATTCCCACTTCAGACTAAGTGGTCAGGGATGCTCACCCCATGACAGGATCGCCGCTATGCACAGCTGCTATTCGTCCCACTGAGTCCCACAGGCTGGGACCTTGCCACTTTCGGAGCTGTCCCTGACAGCAGAAGAAGGCTTCAACCTCATCTCCCCCGCCTCCCCCACTATGGTGACCAAAGAGCAGTACGATGAACTGCTGTCCCGATTCCAAGAGCTCCAGGCCATCGTAGAGAGCCAAGCTCAAAACCAGCTCCCAGCTGCGCCTGCACCGGCACCGGTTCCTGCACCAACACCCACACCCGCCCCCAGACCCAAACCGCCTAAAGTCGCCCCCCCACTGCCTTCTCTGGAGCAGCCGAAGACCTTGACCGCTTCAAGGCTGAATGCGGCATATATTTCCATGTCCAAGCAGCGGAATTCCCCAACGCCCTCTCCCAGATCCTCTTCATCCTGTCCTACATGAAGGGAGGGACTGTGGGGGCGTGGGCGACGCAGCACATCATGGACGAGTTCAATACGGAACTCGATGCCATGTTCCAGGACCTGAACTGCAAGGCCACAGCCAGACAGAAGCTGGCCACTCTGCGGCAGGGCAGCGACTCTGTGGATAAGATCATCCAGGAGTTTGAGATCCTTGGACCTGCCTCACAGCTAGGAGACGTGGGGCTAGTGGATCGCTTCGAACAGGCGATCAACTCCTGGCTCTGTGAGAGCATTTACCGCCTCTGCCCCATGCCAACGACCTGGGCTGAGTGGAGAGGCGAGGCCACCCTCCTCGACAACCAGTAGTGGCGTTTCCAGGCAATGCAACCCCACTTAGCCCCTGCCAGGCCCCCACTCTTGCCCCCGAGACCCCCCACTCCCTACCACTCTCCCACAGCCATGCCCCCTACCCACTGCCGCTGCACCCCATGGCAGGAGCAGGGCCACAACCCATGGACCTCGACTGCTCGAGGATTGACCAGAGGTGAAACGGGCTGTGTTACAATTGCAACGCACTGGGGCACATCGCATGGGATTGCCCACAACTGAAAACCTGCCAAGCCAGACAGATGCACCCCAAAGACCTCAGAGCACTCATGGAGGGGCTGAGGAGACAGCTGGTAGACGAACCAGAGACAGAGGGAGAAGGGCAGGAAGCAGAGGCCCAGGAGGATTTTCAGGATGGCGATCAGTGAGGGACGTGCCCCAGCTGCCTGCAGGCGATAGTACTAGCTTGTGTAGATACCATGAGGCGCCTAACCCAGCGCTGATATCTAAATTCCACCAAGTCATCACCAAGAAGAAGAGGAAAAACATGTCCTCAACCAGCAAGGGCAGAGAAGCCCCAGAAACAGTGCCGGAGGTAGCGGTCCCACCGCCTGCCATCTATGTCTTGTCCAAGCAGCCTCCCAGATCCCTCAACCTCACCATGAAGCTGACCACCTTAATGTCCCTCCCCAGCATCTCTGTGTCAGCGCTCCTAGATTCCGGAGCCACAGGGAACTTCATGAGCCCTGAGTTTGTCAGAAAACATGGGCTCAAGATGACCCCACTTCCCCAGCCCATCCCTGCGCACAATGTGGATGGAACCCTGGATGAGAATGGAGCCATAACCGAGGAGCTAGAGGCCCTCTTGACATTCGGGCGACACATGGAGCAGGCCCGCTTCGCTGTCGCGAACCTTGGGAGGCAGTCCCTCATTATAGGACACTTGTGGCTGCTACACCACAACCCGGAAGTGGACTGGACATGACAGAAAGTCACCATGTCCCACTGGCCAACATCCTGCCAGTCGATATGAGCGTGAGCCGACTCAGACCCTGCGATAGAGCCCAGGGATGGGATCTACACTGCCATCATCCCCCTGGGGTGGGGACATGAGCTAAGAGCGACTATGACACCATTGCAGCAGATGGCCCAGGAGGCCCGCAAGCCGGAGGCAGAACCTGCACAGTTTGAGGCACTGGTGCCAGAGCAGTACCAGGATTTCTGAGATGTGTTCTCAAAGGAGGCTTTCGACCAGCTACCTCCACAGAAGCCCTGGGACCACACGATAGACCTGGCACCAGAGGCCAAACTCCCAAGAGGGAGGACCTTCCCCCTGTCAAGGCCAGAACAGAAGGAACTAGACGAATTCCTCCATGAGAACCTGCAGAACAGATGCATATGGCCGTCCAAGTCCCCGATGGGGGCACCAGTCTTCTTCGTCAAGAAGAAGGATGGGTTGTTACGCCTGGTCCAATACTGCTGCAAGCTCAATGAGATCACAGTGAAGAACTCATACCCCCTCCCCCTCATCTCGGACGTCCTTGTTACGGATATGGAGTCTCCAACAACCATATCCGTCGCATAGTCACGGACTTCTCCTCTCTATCGCTCCCCCTCTTTCTCTCTTTCGTCCTCTATCCCAATACCCTACCCTCCTTATTCGTTCTACCCTTTCCTCCCCCCCTCATGCAAAGCTTTCCCCATTGGGGTTTTGGTGCTGGCCGAGGTTACTTGTGTTTCGCGGGATTTCCCGCAACCTTACCATTTGTAGATAGTCACACATCTTGTACGGAAACTGCTGAAGGTGGTTCCCGCTAACTAACAACTGCTCTACAACTGTCTTGTGTGTCGTCTTCTGTAACAACCCTCCCTGTGACTCAACTGAACCCATGTGATTGTACAACTCTCAACATGTCTTATAAGTCTGGTTATATCGAGTCCTCTAATGGCCCTCGCCATGAGAACTCGAGGTCATGAGTCGAAGACTCTCAACATGTATATCGTCCTATGGAATCTGTACCCCATGGGTCCTCATCACTCCGCTCTCCCCCCAGTACTCGATATACGACGTCACATCACGATCATGGAGATCGTGAATACTCTGAGGCCCACTTTCCCGTGATACCGGCATGTTCGCTACATGAACGCCAAGTAGCCACCCATCCACTGTCTGTTTCCTCCTTTGTCAGTCATCATGTTTCCCCACCAACGGTACGTTCCCTTTGGGAACGCCAAGTCACCGAAGGCCCTGTTAGTCAATCCTCATTGCACGCTTATGATATCAACCTGCTACCAGTACGTTTGCACTGCAAATGCCAAGTACCCAATGGCAGCTATACGAAGTTCTCACCCATCTCACAAGTCGCAACCTCACACACAGTACACTCCATTGAGGAGCGCCAAGTACCCATGGCTGACCTGTCCATCCTGGTATCTCTGACTATCTACCATCAATCCCTTAATAGCTCACTGCATCACCAATCGCGATCGATGGGAATTCGATCGTCCCCTCCCAGGCAAGACTGGGATCACTCATCGATTACATATCCCATTATGGTACAGACTAGACACGACCTTCGTCTTCCCACTATAAGAACGGATCAAGGAATGGGGAATTTCCCCCATCCCCGTAACAGTCCTTGCACGCCTCCAAAACACCAAGTACTTCTCGGCGCTAGACCTCCACTGGGGGTTCAATAACGTCCGCATCAAGGATGGTGATGAATGGAAAGCAGCATTCTTGACCAACCAGGGGCTGTTTGAGCCTACTGTCATGTTCTTTGGCCTATGCAACTCCCCAGAAACATTCCAGACCATGATGAACGACATACTCCAAGACTTCATCGACCAGGAGGTTGTCATCTGTTACATGGATGACATCCTGATCTTCACTGCTACCCTGGAAGAACACTGGAAGGTCGTCCGTGAGGTCCTGGAAACGCTGCGAAGAAGGAAGCTCTTCTTGAAGCTGGAGAAGTGCAAGTTCGAGTGGACCTGAATTGAATACCTCAGCCTCATCATCACTGAGGGCAGTGTTGTGATGGATCCCGTGAAAATCCGCGGAGTCCTCGACTGCCCAACCCTAACTAAGGTCAAAGAGGTGCAGTCCTTCCTGGGGTTCGTCAACTTCTACTGCCGGTTCATCAAAGATTTCTCAGAGATAGCCTGCCCCCTCCATGCATTAACCTGCAAGATGAAGACATAGGCCTGGGGACCAGACGAGGACTGCATGTTCCACGCCCTCAAAGATGCCGTCACCTCTGCCCCTGTCCTTGCCTTCCCCACTGATACGGGCCACTTCAAGCTCGAGTGCGATGCTTCCAACTTCGCAACCAGCGCCGTCCTCTCTCAGCTCCAGACAGATGGAGAATTCCACCTGGTAGCCTTCATGTCAAAAAGCTTCACAGATGTGGAATGCAACTATGATGTTACGGGGATGGGGGAAATTCCCCATTCCTCGATCCGTTCTTATAGTGGGAAGACGAGAGTCATGTCTAGTTTGTACCATAACTGGAAGTGTAATCGATGAGTGATCCCAGTCTGACCTGGGAGTGGACGATCGAATTCCCATCGATCGCGATGGGTGATGTAGTGAGCTATTAAGGGATTGATGATTGATAGTCGGAGATATCAGGACAGATGGGTCAGCCACGGATACTTGGCGCTCCTCAATGGAGCGTACCGTGTGCGAGGTCGCGACTGGTGAGATGGGTGAGAGCTTCGCGTAGTTGCCATCGGGTACTTGGCGTTCGCAGTGCGAACGTACCGGTAGCGGGTTGATATCGTAGGCGTGCAATGAGGGTTGACTATTAGGGCCTTCGGTGACTTGGCGTTCCCAAAGGGAACGTACCGTTGGCGGGGACATACGATGACTGGCAAAGGAAGAAACAGACAGTGGATGGGCGGCTACTTGGCGTTCGCGTAGCGAACGTGCCAGCATCGCGGGTAAGTGGGCCTCATAGTGTTCACGATCACCATGATCGTGATGGGACGTCGTATGTTGAGTACTGGGGGGAGAGCGGAGTGATGAAGACCCATAGGGTACAGGTTCAATAGGACGATACACACGTCGAGAGTCTTCGACTCTCGACTTCGAGTTCTCGTGGCGAGGGCCGTTAGAGGACTCGATATAACCAGACTTATAAGACATATTGAGAGTTGTACAGTCACACAGGTTCAGTTGAGTCACAGGGAGGGTTGTTACAGAAGACGGTACACGAGACAGTTGTAGAGCAGTTGTTAGTTAGCGGGAACCGCCTTCGGCGGTTTCCGTACAAGACGCGTGACTATCTACAAATGGTAAGGTCGTGGGAAATCCCGCGAAACACAAATAACCTCGGCCAGCACCAAAACCCCAGTTGGGGAAAGCTTTGCACGAGGGGGGGGGAAAGGGGTAGAACGGATAAGGAGGATGGGGTATCGGGATAGAGGACAGAAGGGAGAAAGAGGGGAGGAACGATAATGAGGAGAAGTCTTTGACCATGTGACGGATATGGTCGTTGGAGACTCCGTATCCGTAACATATGAGGTGTATGACAAGGAGATGCTCGCAATAGTGTGTGCCCTCGAGGAATGGCGGCATTTTCTTCAAGGAGCAGAGGAGAAGGTCGACATCTACACCGACCACCGCAATCTAGGGTACTTCTGCACTGCACAGTGCCTGAACTGGCACCAAGCACGGTGGTTGCTCTTCCTCTCTCACTTTACCCTCATCCACCGCCCAGGAAAGCTCATGGGGAAACCAGATGCGCTCTTGCACCATGCTGACCACGCGAGAGGTAAGGACGACAACGGGGGGCTGACACTCCAACCAACTTGGTTTGAAACCCACGCGACAGAGCCAATCTCTGTAGAAGGAGAAGAGATGACTATCCTCGAGAGGATCTGTGGAGCGAGGGACCTGGATGAGAGCGTGGTGAAGGTGATGTGAGAACTCGGAGAAGGGATGGTTAGGTCAGATGAATGGGAGAAACAGGGGGAGCTAGTCCTGTACAGGGGAAGAATATACGTCCCCAAGGACCCACAGCTCCACCACGACCTGGTGCAGCTACACCATGACACACGGGCGACCGGGCACCCAGGGCAATGGAAGACCCTGGAACTCGTCTCCCATGACTACTGGTGGCCCCAGATGGCAGAGTATGTAGGATGCTATGTGCACAGGTGCGACACCTGCAACCATGTCAAGTCCTTCCCCTCCTGTAAGGTCGGAAAGCTCATCCCGAACAAGGTCCCCACATGCCGCTGGCAAGTGATCTCTGTCGACATGGTAGGGGAGCTTCCCAAGTCGAAGGGATACAATGCCATTCTCGTCGTAGTGGACTGCCTGTCCAAGCGCATCCATGCGGTCCCTATGGTGACGACGGTGGACTCAGCGGGAATCGCACAGCTCTTCCTCAAACATGTCTGGAGACACCATGGCCTACCTGAAGAGATCCTCAGCGATAGAGGAAGCGCCTTCATCTCCTGCTTCTCGAAGGAACTCACAGACCTCCTCAGAGTCAAGCTCACCCCCTCAACACCCTACCACCCACAGACGGATGGACAAACCGAGCAGGTAAACCAGGAGATAGAAGCCTACCTTCGAGTGTTCATCAACCACCACCAAGATGACTGGGCAGACTGGCTCCTGCTAGCAAAGTTCACCTACAACAACCACGTCCACTCTGCTACCCACCAAACCCCCTTCAAGCTCGACACTGGGCAACACCCCAGGATGGGGACAGAGCCCACACACACATCCAAGGTGGAAGCTGCAGATGCATTCTCCTCAAGAATGATGAAAATGCAAGAGGAGGCGAAGGCAGCGCTGGAGCATGCGGTGGACAAGATGGCCTGCTACTACGACTGCAATCGCAGGGCAGCCCCTACATACCAAGAAGGCGACCAGGTCTGGCTTAGCACCCAGAACTACACAACTAACCATCTGACCAACAAGCTAAACCACAAGTGGATTGGCCCCTTCGAGATCACCAAAGTCATCTCCCCCACTGCCGTCAAACTCCAACTCACCGCACGACAGAAGGGGATCCACCCAGTTGTGTCCATGACAAACGTCAGGCTGCACCACCCCAATGAAATCACAGAACGCCCTGCTGACCCATGGCCCAGACCTCATAGATGGAGAAGAAGAGTATGAGGTCAAAAAAATTCTGGATTCCAGATGGCAGTGCTGGAAACTCTGGTACTTGGTAAAGTATACCGGCTGGCCAAACTCAGAGAACCAGTGGCTTGCATGCAACCACCTGACCCATGCCTCCAACCTAGTGGAAGACTTCCATCGGACACACCCTCACATCCCAGGGAGAGAAAGAGAAGACCACCCAGCCACTTCAAGGCGAAGTGGCTTAAGGTGATGTCAGGGCACACCCCAACATGCCCCACCCAACCCCTGCTCCGCTTCCCTGCTCCACACCGCTTCTCCCTCCTCTCCCTTTTCCTTTCTCCTTTCTTTCTTTCTTTCTTTCTTTCTTTCTCTCTCTCTTACATGGACCACCTTTCCCACTGTTCAATGTATCACCAGCACACATGCCCACTTCCCCTCCTGTATCTTACCATCCCTATATCGCCACCACCACCGCTGCACTCACCCCACACCCACAGCGGGCCCTCTTGGGATCTCCTGCAGAGGCACCTGGAGAGCCATGGCTGTGTGTGAAGGTGACGTGGCATGCCCCACGTGATTGATCCCATATGTATATAATAACAGCTGGAGTGGGAACCGAAGAAGTAGCCTTCTTCTCACATTCCCACTTCAGACTAAGTGGTCGGGGATGGTCACCCCACGACGTCCCTCCCACTATCATCATCATCCATCCACCCATCTGTCCACCCGTCACCCTCATCCGCACTTCCTCCCTCGCGTGTGTACCTACCAACCTAGGTTGCCTGCTTCATTGTTGTCCGCCCCCAGCCGGACGGCTTGCTAGATGGCCAGATGGCCTTTTCTCTTTTGTCCGCTTGTGGACTATTGTTCCTCCTTTTGTTCCTTGCTTGCCTTTTGTTGACCAAGTTTGCTGATATTGATTATTTGTTCCTTCCTTCATTCATTAATATCATGCTTGATCCACCACTCCTTCCGGGCTGGTCTCATTTAGTTACTTGTGTTTATAATGCATGTAGGTTACACCGGATGTACCTCAGTTCGTATATCGACTTGGATTCCCCCTCTAAACTCTTATCCTCATCGTAAGGCCTCTGTCTGAAATTGGGACACCAATGTAAGAACGAAGTGCAGCACTCCACCTGGCTAAAGTCCCACCCCTCCGACCTTGCGTGCCTTGCAGGTCACCCGGATACGCGTCTGGCACGTTCCTGACATGAACATGACAAACTAAATGAGGGACAAGAACCAGGGAGACAGAGAGTGAGAGAATGAATGAGAGTGGAATGAACAATTAAACAAAGAGGCAAAGTAGGGAGGCAACTGACAACCTGGGTGCCAATATAGTAGCAGATCAAGTGTCAATATTTTACTTATTCATTCTTCACCTGGGTTCTTGTCTTTGATAATCCCCACTCATTTCTGCACTGGACCAACTGGCCCTTCCCATGATTCCTCTCCCTTATTTATACCTTGTAAATGCTTTCAGGGACCTTAGTCTGAAATCAACTAGAGCAACCCCCTCTTGTGTGATGCTTTCATATCACTTTCAACTTAAGGGTAACATGTAATTAACCATTATGCCCCCAACTGTCATTCTTGTACCAACAATCCTAATTTATGATCAATCACAATGATTCTTGGGAAGACTCATAGTGATTCATGAAGGTCCATGAGGGTCCATGATCCTTTATGAAGGCTCATGACACTTCATGACACTTCATAGACAGGCATGTAACCACTCAAAACCTGCCTGGAACCACTTAAGTCATGAGCAATCATGACCCCCCATGCAGGTTCATGACATCTCATGAAATTCCATGATGGTTTGTCATGAACTGGCATGACTGTGTATGACACTTCATGCTGCTTCATGAAGTTTGGTGACCATTCATGAAATGTCATGACTTCCATGATGGTTCATGAACCACCATTACACTTTTTGCAAGTTACTGGGGAATGTCCAAAGTGCTACCCAGGTGGGTGTGTCTGATGGAGCTTGAGGTTCTGGGTCGTCTGACGGTGGGTTGGAGACAGACTGGAGGTGGGGTGGAGCTCCAAGGATGATGTGAGGTTGAAGGGACTTGGCTTCAGTGACTTGGAACAGAGCACTGTGCCCATTACATCCTTGTTGTCCCCAATTTGTAAGGGGGGCTGGCGATGGAGGAACAGAGGCTGCCAGCAGAAGGGGGCCAGAAGCCCCCCCTCACTACTTAATGATGAAGGCATTAGTGAGGGTCAATCGTTTGTCATGTGATTCATTGGGTTTTATACCAAGGCGCCTTTAGACATGCCTGTTACTCAACTCTTAGTTCAGGGTGGAGAAGCAGATGAGTAGAACACGATAGATGTCCTGGAAGGGGGTTTGAATTTGAGGGCTAAAGACTTATATTATAACTGGGGGAACTATTCACTGGAGGGGTACACATGTACATATAGAAAATACAATTGGATCCGAAGGTAAACAATGGTTACCAAGGGGAAGAGGAGTAAATAGAAAGGAATCCACAGGACAAGTAGCCCGAATTACATATGTCTGAGGTTTGTGGAGTGGGAGGATTAGAAATCATTTGAATGGTAGGGCCTGTGTTATGAGGATGGGGAGAATTTCTCCCTTCTCGAACTGTTCTTGTAGCTGGAAGATGATTGCAAGATCTAGTTTGTACCTTAATGGGATGTGTAATTGATGGGAGGTCCCAGTCGTGTATGAGAGTAGACAATCAAATCCGCATCAATCATGGTTCACAATGGAATGAGGTATTAAGGGTTTGATTACAAGTAGTCAGAGATGCCAGGACAGATAGGTTGGCCACAGGTACTTGGTGCTCCTCAAGGGAGTGTACCATGTGCATGGACATGACTTGCACATTGTGTAAAGATCCCATTTCATTTGCTATCAGTTACTTTGTAGTACAAACATACCAGTAGCAGGTTATAATCATGAGCCCAATAAGGAATGGCTAGTGGGGCCTTTGGTGACTTGGTGTTTCCCAAAGGGAACGTACCATTGGCAGTGAGGTACAATGACTGACAAGGGAGGGACAAGACAGTTGATGGGCGGCTACTTGGCACTCATGCAACAAGTGTGCCAGCATCATGGGAATATGAGTCTCAGAACAGTCGTGATCCCGAATACCATAATATGACATTGTCTGTTGAACGCTGGAGGGAGAGCCAGGTGATGATGTCCTGTAGGATACAGGTTCCAGTGAATGATACACAAGTCGTGAGGCTTCGATTTGCAACTTTGAATCCACATGGTGAGAACCACCAGACAACTCAATGTAAACAGGCATATAGGACATATTGAAGGTTGTACACACATGCACACATGTTCAGCTGATTGTTACAAGAGACAATGCACAAGGTAGTTTGTAGCAAGTCGTGGTAGTTAGCGGGAACCACCTCTGGCAGTTTCTGTACATGACATGTGACTATCTACAAATGGAATGGTCACAGGAAATCCTGCAAAATGCAAACAACCTCAGCCAGCACCAAAACCCCAATGGGGAAAGCTTTGCACAAGGGGGGGGGGGAATGGAATAGAATGGGAGAGGATAGTAGGGTATTGTCAGGGACTCATCCAGGGTTGAGGGAGCCTGGGTGTAGCATCTGGGGCTGAGAGCCTGGTGGGGCCTGTGTCAGGGCCCGGCCTCGGACTTGGAGGCTCCCTGACCTCAACCCCCATCTAACCTGTCCTCACACTATGCGGGGCATGAGATGTATAGTAAAAGAAAGGGAATATATACACTTGCCTATGCGGGGCATGAGATGAGAAGAAGGGTAAAGGTCTCATCTCCCCGCATGGTTGCTATATAAAGGAATGGGTCACATGCCCACAACTATACAGCTCCTAGAGTTGTGTAGTGTGACCCGGAGGGAACATCCAGGTGGCAGTGCCCAGTAAGTGTGGGAACGTTCTGGGCGAGTTGCTTGCCCAGAACTGTGGCTGTGACCCGTGGGAACATTCTGGGTGAGCTGCTCGCTCAGAAAGTTCCCACGCTATCCCGTGCATGCAGATACACAACACAGAAAGGCAACAACAAGGCAACAATGAAGGAATGGAAGGAAGGGATTGGTTGGGGAGTCTGGGGCACCCTAGGGCAGGGTGCTGAACCCTGACAGCCTGCTCTGGGTGTCATGTCTATAATCAAGCCATCAGTCTGTGAATGGGTATGAATCACTCTAGACATAGTCAGCATTAAAGGAATGTAATGAGTGCAAAATACAGTCAGAACATGGCTGGGTGTCACAGCCATGCATTCCAGCCCATTCCCTGCCTGTCCTGATGCCACCTGAGCCCATTCCCACTGTGTGAGTGTGAGCGTGAGCCCCAACCTCAGCCCTATCCTCCCTGAGGACTCCCTGCTCACCCCCCCACTTGTCCCTGGGCTCCCCTGCACTTGGCTGACTCCCCCACAGCCACACCAACCTCCCTATCCTGAGTCCGCCTCTGGCACCACACCTAGTGTGACTCTGCGACATTGCCTACTCCACCTACTTGGCCCTCACTGGGCTGCTACCATTCCCACACCTGACTCTGGCCCAATGTCAGGGCCCGGCCTCCGTCCGGGGGCAGCCCTACCTCAGAGCTGGACACTTGCGGTGTCCCAGGTAGCCAGGTGCTGGATCCTATCCCAAGCTCCTCAAACTCACTAAGTGGGGATTGAGTTGTCATGTATTATGGAAGGTAGCTACAACTTGCCTAAGCAGGGATTGAGTTGAGAAGAAGGGTAAGTTTCCCTATTCCCCGCTTGGCTGCTATAAAAGGAAATGTACTGTACAGTTCATAACGTGACTATGGGTAGAAGCCGAGCATGTTCCCGTGATGTGGGTTAAGGCGAGTTGCTCGCCTTGACCCATGTGATTTTTCCCACAGGTTTGCATGCGGGCTGTAGTTGTGAAAGATGGGAGGATGAGGGAAGTGGGGGGAGGTTAGGGAAGGTGGTTCTGGGGTTGTATGGTCAGGTGTGGTTGCCCTGACACCCAACTCCGAGTCCAGCACCGATACCATTGCCATCACCACTATCATGGCCCTACACCCCTTCGTTTATTTATATGTTATTGTTTGTTTTGACCCTCGGTCATTGCCAGCCACTGTGCGGCCAACCCTGCTCTTTGTTCCCTTTGCTATATATCCTGTATGATACATTATAGTACTTTAGCTCTAATATCGATTTGACCATGACCTCTCAAGTCCTATCTAATCACAGTGGGTATTATGAATCATAATACTTGTGCCATGGCGATTTTTTGGTATCATAAAAAAGAGAAAAATCACACCTTTCCAACGGTGTAACGGGAATGGAAGTCCGGTAAACGGTTCAGGAGTTATGGCCAATTCATTGTCGTGCCCACTCGTGCCCTAGTCATGCCCTATCGTGCCATTGGCCAGTACTCGGCCAGTTCTCAATATTATAAAATATAAACGAGTGTCCAAAGGCCGTATGGATCTCCTCTAGAAGATGCAAAAAACCCCAAGTGAATAGCTGCCACAGTTACTGAGTTATTGAGGAAACAAAGTTGTGCCCTGAGTTTCAGTGTTTGAGCTCAAGTTGAGAATCGATTCGTTTGCGGTGTATGGCATATCACAAGATAGGTATTGAGAATCTATACACGATGCAGAAAACCCTGAGTGAAACGGGTCACTCGTTGTGAAGTTATTCAAGAAATAAAGTTCAAACATGGGACCATGGGCACAAGTGGAGGGCACAAGTGTGTTTATTGAATAGCTTGAGAACGAGAGCAGCTATTGACTCAGGGTCTTTTGCATCCGGTGGAGATTATCAATACGGCCTTTGGAACATCAACGACGCCTGATAATACTGAGAAATGGGGGAGAAAACAGCAATGGCACAAGGAGGGCACAATTGACTTGTGCCCAATCGTGCCATGGGCCATTACTCATCCGTTTGTTCGTATTAGCTCTGGTGACTGAGTTATTGCAAAAAGAAAGTCATGCCAACATGGCACAAGTGGAGGGCACAAGTTTGTTTATCAAATAACTCTGGAATGAGAGCAGCTATAAACCCAGGGTCTTTTGCGTCTCATAGATAATATCAATTCGGCCTTTGGAACATTAATAGTGCCTGATAATACTCAGAAATGGGGGAGAAAATGGCGATGGCATGAGTAGGGCATGATCGACCTGTGCCCAATTGTGCCATGGGCCATTACTCATCCATTGGTTCGTATTATCAGGTGGAGGGCACAAGTCTGTTTGTTGAATAGCTCAGGAACTAGAGTAGCTATGGACTCGGGGTTTTTTGAATCTTGTAGAGAATATCCATACGGCCTTTGGAACATCAATACTGCCTGATAATACTCAGAAATGAGGGAGAAAACGGCAATGGCATGAGTAGGGCACGATTGACTTGTGCCCAATCGTGCCATGGGCCATTACTCATCCATTTGTGCGTATTATCAGGTTGTGATGAGTGTCCAAAGGCCGTATAGATTTCCTCTACAGGATGAAAAAGACCATGAGTTCATAGCTGCTCTGGATACTGAGTTATCGAGAAAAGACAGTTGCAAGTCATGGGCACAGGTTGTTTATTCCATAACTCAGGAATGAGAGCAGCTATGGACTCGGGTTTCTCATAGTGGATATTGATTCAGCCTTTTGACCATCAATAGAACCTTATAATGCTCTGGGATGGGGGAGAAAACAGCAATGGCACAGGTAGTGCATGATTTGCCCAGTCATGCCATCAGGTTGTGATGACTATCCAAAGGTCACATAGGTCTCCCCTACATGATAATTCATAGCTGTGACTGAGTTATCAAGAAAGCCCAAATGGCACAAGTTGAGGGCACAAGTTTTTGTTAGTCACATTGGGGCCTTTTCTGTAATGCTGATATGTGTCCCTGATTTTCACATTGCCCATGGGTTGAGTTGGGTATGGGGCTGGGCATTTTGGGTATGGGGTTGTGCATTTGGGTAAGGCCATGGTATGGAGTGCGGTCTATTGAAAAAATAACATTGAGTAACATTTAGCGTGAAGCGAGACAGCCCCTGCAGTGACCACCAGTGGGCTGCGAAGCTGCCCATCTGGTGTGGAGCGAGGACATTGGGCTGGGGAGCGAGCGTACCTATTCATTCAAAATACATATGGAATGTAGTAACTCAGGTTAGCACCCTGTCAGGGGACGCGCATGCTCGCGCAAGATGCTCCGATAACCTAGTTGTGATTAAAGCCGGGGGAAAGGGATGTCCCCATCTTAGGGTCAGCTATATACATGTAGAGTCCGGCAATAAGGAAACCAAACGGATTGCCGATAGAATCACGTGATCACAGAATGTTCCAGAACAATGCTGGAGATGATCTGGGTCACCGGGGCTTAGGTAAGCAGAGTAGACGGGAATTACCGGCATACTTCCCACGCACATACGCACAGCCGGCATAGGGTCCAGGGTCATTGCTGATCCCTGACACACCCCTGGGGCAGTCTGGAGTAGACTTTAGCCTTGATACAATAAGTAGAAAGGATAAAGTCGACTCCAAAGTCACATGACTATATATATAGAGTGAAGATTGAAATGAAAAGAGACAACTCAAACTACAACATGGAAGTGGCACAATGTCAGGGCACACCCGCCTGACCCGGCTCCACCCGGCCCAACCTGACCCGGTACCCCGCCGGTCCACCCTCCCTTACCTCCTCCCCCTTTCCCTTCTTCCCCCCTCATCCTCCCCTCCTCAGTTTCTCCTTATCTTACTTCTTCTTTATTCTCCCTTTATTCTACATGGACGACTTTCTCTGTATCAATGTACAATTGACCCATCTGCAGCGTGCCCACCATGTACCCGGCCCGGGCACCTCGGGCGACCTCCCACTGTGCCCAGCACGCGCGCCTGCACCGGATACCCTCGGGATCTCCCATGGAGACACCCGGGTGGTTACGGCTGTGTGCGAGGGTGACGTGGCACCCGTCATGTGATCCAAGCCACATGTATATAAACGAACCTGAAGTGGGAACCGAAGAAGTAGCCTTCTTCTCAACTTTCCACTTCAGTCTAAGTGGCCAGGGACCACTGTCCCACATTGGGCCTGTCAGTACGCACGCCCGATCCGCCCCCTGCCAGGCTCTCGGTCCTGGACGTTATACCCGGACCCCCTCGACCCCGGACAAGTCCCTGACACACAAGGTATTTGCTGAATCAGTCTAGGGCACAAGTGTGTTTATCGAGTCACTTGGGAAGAAATGTAGCTATGGACTTGGGGTCTTTTTCATCCCATAGGGGACATCCATATGGGAACATCAACAGTGCCTGATAATACTGAGAAATGGGGGAGAAAATGGCAATGGCATGAGTAGGGCACAATCAACCCAATCATGCCATGGACTCATGTTGGTATTATCAGGTAGTGATACATTCCCAAAGGCCCTATGAATCTCTTCCAGATGAACCTGGGTGACTAGCTGCCATGGTTACCAAGTTATTGAGAATAGTGTGCCCAGTCGTGCCCTATCATGCCATTGGCTACTTGTCCAGTTATTAATGTCCAAAGGCCATATGGATCTTCTCTACAAGATGAAAAGAACCCTGAGAAAAACAGATCCCTTGTTATGAAGTTATTCAGGAAACCAAGTTGGACAATGGGCAAACATGGGACAGGGGCACAAGTGTATTTATCGAATAACTTGGGAACGAGAGCAGCTATCGACTCGGGGTCTTTTGCATCCGGTGGGAATTATCAATACGGCCTTTGGAACCTCAACAAGGCCTGATAATACGGAGAAATGCGAGAGAAAACAGCAATGGCACAAGTAGGGCACGATCCACTTGTGCCCAATCATGCCATGGGCCATTACTCACCCATTTGTTGGTATTATCAGGTTGTGATGAATGTCCAAAGGCCGTATAGGTCTCCTCTACAAGATGTAATGAACCCTGAGTGAATAGCTGGCATGGTTACTGAGTTATTGGGAAAAGACAGTTGTGCCAACATGGCACAAGTTGAGGGCACAAGTGTGTTTGCTGAATAACTTGGGAACCAGAATAGCTATGGACTCGGGGTCTTTTTCATCTTGTAGAGGATATCCATACGGCCTTTGGAACATCAATAGTGCCTGATAATACTCAGAAATGGGGGAGAAAACAACAATGGCACGAGTAGGGCACAATCCGCTTGTGCCCAATCATGCCATGGGCCATTACTCATTCATTTGTTGGTATTATCAGGTTGTGATGGATGTCCAAAGGCCGTATGGATGTCCCCTACATGATGGAAAAGACCATGAGTTTATAGCTGCTCTGGTGACTGAGTTATTGCGAATAGACCATTGTGCCAACATGGCACAAGTTGAGGGCACAAGTTTATTTGTTGAATATCTCAGGAACCAGAGTAACTATGGACTCGAAATCTATTGCATCTAATATAGGATGTCCATACGGCCTTTGGACCATCAACAGTTAATACTCACAAATGGGGGAGAAACCAGTGATGGCACGAGTAGGGCACGATCGACTTGTACCCAATCGTGCCATGGGCCATCACTCATCCATTTGTTGGTATCATCAGGTTGTAATGAGTATCCAAAGGCCGTATAGATCCCCTCTACAAGATGCAACCAGCCCTGAGTGAATAGCTACCATGGTCACCCAGTTATTGAGGAAAGAAAATAGCATGCCAAGTCATGCCCTATCTTGTCCAGTTCTTAATAAATCAATGTCCAAAGGCCATATGGATTTCCTCTACAAGATGAAAAAAACCCCAAGTGAGGTGGGTCGCTTGTCGTGACGTTATTCAGGAAACAAAGTTGGACAATGGGCAAACATGGGAGAGGGGCACAAGGCACAAGTGTGTTTATTGAATAACTTGGGAACAAGAGCAGCTACTGACTCAGGGTCTCTTGCATCCGGTGGAGATGATCAATACAGCTTTTGGAACATCAACAGCACGTGATAATACTGAAAAATGGAGGAGAAAACAGCAATGGCATGATCAACTTGTGCCCAATCATGCCATGGACCATTATCAGGTTGTGAATGTCCTTTAATGAGCTGCCACTGGAGTCGTGGCAGGAAGGGCTGGGGTCAGTCTCAATAGAAGACCCCAGAGGTGTGAGATACCAACTCCAGTGGGACTGGGCAGTGAAGGGAGGTTCAATGTATATGTTCATATATGAAAGCTAATACACACAGGCTATGCATAACCACTTGACAAGAGGGGAAACACAGCAAGAGGGGGAGGCTGGGTGTCCATATGACATCATCAGGTGGAGGTAAGCAGGTCTGCCCTGACACATAGGACCCTCAAGTTGGGAACCAAAATGGAGCAGCAACGCAAAGTATGTGTGGCATGACCCAGAGATGGTGGTGTCTACACCCATCTCTTCTGCAGCTCATCGCCGATGAAGATTCCCTTCCATGATCAAAATGCATTTGTAGATGTGTGACTGAATGGTGGCATGAAGACATTGGGACACTAGGGCAAGTAGGGTCTGGGGCATGCAATGCTCTGCAATTTCACAAAGAGTTTTGTTTGGAGGTGCATTCATCCTATGGGCAGCCTGTGTCAGCGATGGACTCCCTCAAAGGGGTCCCAAACTCACGTGTAGGTAAAGAGGGAGTGAAGAGGAAGTGGTAAAGAGGAAACAGAGGCAGTGGATCCCACCTTTATATACCTTTTGGATCTGCAAATCAGGTGATCAAGTAAATATTTTCTTGATCATGTGGCACCAAGTGAGGGGAAACTGCTATGTAAGCAGGAACCCCACTCATTAACCTAACCACCTGTAAAATCCCTTGCAAACTCCTATCCCTGGTGAGAGAGGCACCTAAACTCCATCATTTATTCATCAATGCCATGTGTGTTGATGTGTGACATCCAACTTGACCACATGATCAAGAAAAATTTCTCTTGATGTGTCAAGCATTGCACATGATCAAGAAAAATTTATCTTGATGCATAAGGTGGGAGCACTGCCATGTTTCCTTCAATATGAGTTGCCGCCTTTCATAGGGAATCACAGCCACAGAATCACATCACAGAATCACATCACAGAATCACCATCACAGAATCACCATCACAGTCACAGAATCATCATCACAGTCACATCTAATAATGGTATATAAGACCCACTTGCCCATTATTTTTCCTCCAGTTATGGCTTCCACCTCCAACACTTCCACCTCTAACCCCTCTAACCCTTCCACCTCCAACACCAACCCCATGTCCCAGGCTGAGTATGATGCATTGAAGCATGCATCATTCAAAGGGTTTGCAAAGGCATGTCAAGTTTTCCCTTTTTTTGTTTCTCTTCCAACCCTTCCAACTCTCATAGGTCCCATTGTCCAGAATGGACCTCCTGCCACACAACTGTGAGGTCAGCTGGCATTGGGTGGCAGAGCACCACTGCTCCTGGGGCCACATGGTGACAAAGGACATCGAGCAGTATGCCATGGCTGGGCTCCTGCGCACAGACGAGTTGATCGAGGTGGATTCGAATGGGTTCTTGGCTGGAGATGAACCAATCCAGATCATCCATGGGCAGCACTGCAAGGCTGTGCTGCAAGTGGTGATCGCTGTGGAGCTTGGGCATATCCAGGACCTTCCGGTCAAGAAGCATGAATGCCAGGGTCTGTCAGCCACCCAGATCCGATCCATCCATGCATCCTCCAATGCATGGTGGTTGGTGGCGTTATACAGAAAGAGTAAGTATATCTACGATATGTATGCATTGCATTCGCTAACCACATGATTGCAGAGGTCTCTGAGAACAGGATCATGTTTCGATCCTGGTTGTTGGAGGATAACCTTCAACATGCCAAAGCACCTCTGACATGGGCAGACTTCATGCCCATGGTGCTGGATGTACTTGAACAGGACCCACCCCCAACCCCGGATGCGATGAGGAACTTCATGGCTCAGTTCCACAGTGACAAACAGCTGTCTGTGATCAAACCATGCCTGAAGTCTGGTGCCCTGAGGCGGATGTTCAGAATCCTGCACCGGATACCTTGGTTCCGTGCAGAACACAGGGGAATAGCATTCAAGCCTTGGCACAACCAAGGAATGCACAATGTGAGTGATGATGATCTCTATCATATCTTCTGCTCACCGCTTTGCGGATAGTTCTTTGCAGCTGCCACAGAAATCTGTCTGTGGCAGTTGATTCCGATGGTGACCCGTGGTGAGAGAAGGTCCCAGTGGATGCCGTTGAACGTCCCTCAGGAGTGGTGGGGAGAGATGACAAAGGAGAGGCTGGTTGCAAAGGGTTCCAGCACGGTGGCATGGGTTGACCTTTGCCAACGAACAAAGCTTGCAATGGGGACGTGTCCACGGGAGAGGGTGGAGGAGGCGAGGTACGTGCCAGCAGGGTTCGCTGGGAACCTGCTGGAGCCACGTCCGATCATTGGAGAAGGATGGAGCTTCTTCAGGTTGATGGTGAGTTTGTCGTTCCATCAAAATATGACATGATGACGATGATGAGAACAGTGGGTGAGCCCAGAGTCACTGATCCACAGTGGGTCGATGGTTTTGGACCAGTTGAGGATGCTGGAAAGGATGTTCCAGATGGTATGTGAACGACATCGGTTTGGGATTCAATGGATCATCATATATGATAGGTGGCAGTTACCCTGGAGACGAGAGAGGAGGAGAGCAGTGCAAAGAAGTTGCGAGGGCATGGAGGGTCGAGGGGAGAGTACAATTACTTCCCAAGCGACCCACATGAATTGTTTTGGGAGGAAAGACTCCGGTACCTGTGTCAAAGGTACCGAAAGGATGAGGTGCAAGTGGACGGTAACAAGGTATGATGGTCACTGTATGAATTTTAATAGTTTAATTTACAGTTGGTGGAAGAGATCGTTGTGCGGTTCGATGGGCTCCAAAAGGGAGTCAAGAGCACATGGCTTGGAGTGGACCCAGATTGGAAGGCAGTATCGATCACAGCCTTTCGTGAAGAGGATGCGTGGTACGAGCTGTTTTGGGATACCTTTGTGCCAAGAGGGCACAAAGGAGAGTTTGGATTTCAGAGTGGGATATGACTGCCACAATGCTCTCCAGCGGTGATGGAGTGGAGATGGATCACACAGGGGAAGCAGAGGGAGACGCTTGAGGATGCGCAGAAAGGTCTGAAGGAGATTGTGAGCAGCATCCACAAGGTGGACTGGCTGGTGACTGGGATGGAGGATGCAGTGGTGGAAGGGAGGAAGGAGAGGGAACGACTGGCTGCAGAGGAGGGTTCGAAACAAGCGAAGATCAATGCAGAGATCAAACGGTTGAACGAACTGATGGAGAAGAGGTGGGTGGAGGGGGAAAGAGTGAGGGAGATGCAGAAGAAGATGCAGCAGGGTCTTGGGGATGAGGGGGAGGAGGAAGAGGTGGTGGGTGGATCGTCATCCATGGGAGGTAAGTGTGGATATCATCATCGTATTACATGTGGTGATGAATCGTGGATCGTAGGGGGAGGGCACCTGATGGGACATGGACCTTTGCGAGCTCAGCTCAAGGAGAACCATCATGGAGAACTTCAAGATGCAGTGAGGGAAGCACTGCATCAGGTGTACCACGACCACCTGGAACCTGGAGAGGCTGAGCAACTGCTGAGATTCCAGATGGATCTGCATGGACACGGTTGGGTGCTGAGGCAGTTGATGGTGGGGGAGATGACGTTCCAAGGGCGAGAAGGAGGGGATGTGGACATGCTGGTGGATGGGGTGCTGGAGCGCTCAGGAAGGTTCCTGGGGGGACCCCACATCCAAAGGGGAACAGGAGGGGGAGGAAGGCAGGGGAGGAAGCGACAGGAACGGGAGGAGACAGAGGATGAGTTGGAAGCGATGCTGGGAGGGGGTCAGGTGTGCTGAAAAGACCAAGGAGGATTCCAGTGTGGGAAGGGGATTCAGAGGAGGAGGGAACGAGAGGGATGGAACCGATCGTGGACCTGTCATGGCAGCCTGCAAGGGGGGGGGCAAGGAGAAGTGCCTGGGATGTCACAAAGAAGCCAACGAGTGGATGAGGGAGCACAGGAAGTGCCTGGGACATCACCAGGGTCGGAGCTGGAGAACTAATCTATAGAAGAACCCAGCAATAGGCTATTGCTGCTGCACCCTCAGGGCTGGTAGCCTTGCACCGCTTACATGATGTTCACTGGGGAACTGGCACCAATGCCTAAGGTCAAGGACCCTGAATGGCATTACCTGTTGTGGTTATTTCTACTTGTTTTCTATTCAATCTGTGCTTTGTCAGAAAATCACAAGATCGATCAAAAGCACAAGACTTGACATTTAAAACACCAAAATTTGACGTTTAAACGTGAATTTTGGCATCTAAACATTGTGATAAATTGTTTATGGCATTTTTTGATATTATTGAATGCGTTTTTATACCCCTCAAATGCTCTGAATATGTTTTTATTAACTTAATAAATGTGTCATAAATGCTTCCTACAGCATCAAAATCGTCAAAAACCCATCTCATATAAAGTACCACCACAACTGACCAATGTATTCTCATTGGCTGTTGGGTAGTTGTTGTAAAAAAAACGCCATGAAACATTTCCTGGGTGTTTAAACAATATACAGGATTTTCCGACATTTCTATAGTGTCATGTGACTGCAGAGTTGCTCTTTATTGTTCTTACTTGTGTAATAACACTAAAGTGCAACTCAGACTGTGCTATCTGCTGAGTTATAATATTACCATGAATGGATGAACCATCCTACTCAAATCCTCAAGGCTCGACGAGTGAGTTAAGTGAGTAACTGATGAAGTGCTTCGATGCATGCTCACAAGATTTTGCTTGCCTCTGCTACTTACACCAATTGTGTGAATATCTGAACATAGCAATGCCTTCCTCCACTCTCCAAATCAAGCTGTAAGTGCATTGCCAACATTACCCTATGTTTTGCTCATCAGTGTCAGGGATGTGTCTGGGGTCGAGAGGGCCTGGGGGTAGTATCTGGCACTGAGGCCGTCACGGGGTGTGGAGCGGGCGTGCGTACTGGCGGGCCCGATCCGGGACAGTGGTCCCTGGCCACTCAGACTGAAGTGGAGAATGTGTTATTATTATTAAAGGGGAAAGCTATACTACTTACCTGAAGTGGAGAATGTGAGAAGAAGGTTACTTCTTCAGTTCCCACTTCAGGTACATTTATGTACATGCGGCTTGAGTCACATGACAGGTGCCACGTCATCCTCGGGGGCAGCCGCAGGCATCCGGGTGTCCCCGTGGGGGATCCCGAGAGTGTCCGCTGCATGCACGCGTGCTGGGCACAGCGGGAAGCTGTCCAGGGTGTGTGGGCCGGACGGGTCAATAGTACATCAATACAAAGGAAGGTGGTCCGTGTAGATAGAAAGAAATAAACAGGAAGAGGAAGGTGAGAAGAATGAAATAAAGAAAAGGGGAAAGAAGAGGGAAAAGAAAGGGGAGGAGAGGGAGGAAGGAGGGGGAGGGGGATAGACAGCGGGGAGCGGGTGTGGTGTGGCCGGGTGGGCCCGGGTGGGCCCGGGTCAGGCGGGTGTGCCCTGACAATCAGACCATTTCCAGAATGATTCAGTGTCCCTCATGTGACCAAAAATTCAACAATTGGAGATCCATCAAGGCTCACATATCTCATGTCCACCAGAAACACATCAAGTCCATGGGGGAGAAATTATCATCACTTGCAATGTGCACACAAATAAGTTCCATTGCCCTCAATCAGATTGCAATTAAATGGGATTTTCCCATTTTTAGCCTCTTATGGGCTCTATGCAGTACAATATCATGTGACATGTATATAGTAACAACTTAACCAACAACTATCACCAAAAACACCCAATGTTGATGTCCCTGTAAACCTCATTGTTACAACCTCTGCCATATTAACTGTAACACCATTTCGATGTCACAGCCCTCTCCTGCACCTGAATGCTATAGAAATGGGCCAATTAGGCCCCATTTTTATAACATGTGGGCTTGCATGAAAGACGTGTCATGGCCCTGCCAAAGGTGCCCATCTATTACCACTCTCCCACTTCCCCACCACCTATCTTTCCCTGTCAGTCCTCTCCATAATTCGTCACTCAGTGGTGCCAATAGTTGACCCTGTCTGCAGTCCCACATCGGCACATCCTCCCTTCCCATCACCACTCTAACTTTCTGATCACTCAGCTACATGCTATTCATTTATTGCCAACCACCCACATGTCCTGTTCCTGTCAGAACATGGCGAGGAGGGAGCAAGCGTGTCTGGACCTTTCCCCAGAAGGGAGGCTGGAGGTAGAGGATGAGCAGAAGGACTGTGGCCTCAGCAACTTGGAGGCGTTTGGTAATGCTTAGTGTTGGGTCCTTAACTTCAGAATGAGGGGCATGAACTCTGGGGGAATAGTCATTGTTGTCAATTTTGCACTGAGGTACCATCAACTACAGTACATGACTTATTACAAGACAAATAGGAACAAAGGGAAAACCCAAGATGGACTTACCCACTTGCCAGGTTGGCAAGCTTGTGAGAGAATTGCCTTATTGAGCACTGTGGAGTGGGTAGATGAAGGGTGGAATTAGTGACAGCTATTGGAAAGTGGGAAAACCTTTATGGGGTTGGTGGAGGTCCTAGGAGGTCCATAGTAATATTGGGTAGATAGAAATATTAATAAACATTTAAGATGAGGATAAGAGGTACCAGAGAAGGTACCAGAGATCAGAGGCAGAGGTGGACCAGAGCTTATGGTGGAGGTGAGGGAGAGGATGGACCAGAGGTGAACTGGAATGGTGGTGGAGTAGATTGGAGGTTGGGTGGAGTTGGTATAGATATGAGAGTATCCCCTTCTTAGGCCTGAACTGTCATATCCATGCATACCTGATCCCAACCCGACTCCCGGACCTCCTCCTTCACCACCTCCGGAGTCCTACCCTACTGCTGTCCATTCTGATATTCACCTTCGGTCCTGGCACCACACCACCCTTCACCTCCCATGCCACCTCCACTCCTCTGTCACTCTCCTGTCCTATCTCCATCCGCTCCGATAACCACCTTGGACCAAACACCACCCCTCTCACCACTCCCCCTCCTACTCCTCCTCCCACTCCTCCGCTCCCTCCTCACAACACCTCCACCCTTCCGTCATCCTCCTACTCTTCTCCCGTCCGCTCTGATACCCACCTTCGGACCTGACACCTCTCCTCTCCTCCTTCCCCTCTCTTCCCTCTGGTCCTCTTCTGCTGACCTCCTGCCAAGTTACAACCTTCCACCGCTGCCCCATACTTCGTACTCGGTTACCACTTGTACCTTTGCTCCAAGCCTCTGTCATAGTTCCTACCTCGGACTTTGACTCCACCTCGGTCTTAGTCCATTGCATTGGTGACCTCATACTATGTAAACACCATTGCCAATATCCCTTGGACTTTCAACCCTGCCTCCATAACCTCCATAACCTCTGCAACCTCCGAGCTTCGTGGATCGCCTTCAGCACTTTCGCCGCTTGTAATGTATCTCTCGCGTTTTCCCCTCATCCCTATTTGGACTACTGCTTCTTCCCATTCTAGCCAGTTAGTCATCATCCCCACTTCTCCTCATCCTCCTGCCCCTCTGGGCCTCGCCCTCCCTACCTCCTTTCGGACGTATCACAGGTCCTGCCTTGTGACCTTCAGTACTGCTCCGCTTCTGTTTACCCTTTGTTCCCGTTCGGACGTCTTCGTTCCGATTCAGTTTCCCTTTGTTTCCTTGTGCTTTTGCCCCCTCCATTATATATATCAGTGCTTGTACATACTCGTTTTGGTTCAGTCCGAAATCGACCTGAAATGCCCCCTAGAGACTTCCTGCTCACCTACTGTGAAATTAAGGACCAAATGGACAAACAGCAATGGCACAGCGCTCCGCCTGAGTCGCTGAGGCCAAGGTCCCTCCACGCTAAGTCTCCGATTCCACTCCGGAGTCGTCTGTATCCGCCCAGTTCTAACACCATGGTGGGGTGCATGTAGGAGGGAAACTAGGGCTCACTCCGCTAATGGTCATGTGATTATCTTAGTAGAAAATAAATTGCCAACAATTAAATTGTCAAGGTATCGTCTATTCAGTTCATTCCTCACATGTGGCCCTCCAGGGACTTAAGCTTAATACACCTTATTATTGGCCAAGCTTGCAAGGCATCTGTTTCTCTGGCTCTCCACTGACCTGTAGAGATGAACATCATCACAGAAGACCTTCTCCCTGAATGGTGGTACATGGAATCCTTTCGTGCTCTGACTGCAGCATACAAAGACTGCGAGTGCATCAGCAAACTTGGTAGGGAGCTCTGTGAGCTCTGTGAGCAAATTGAGTCTTTTTGCTGTGCACCCTCTACACATTGGGTGGAGAAAATTAAATGTTTGAATGATTTTGTTCTCCTGAGGATGCAGAAGTGCAAAGATAATATGTATATACATTTTTGGAAATGCATATTAAATGGCCAGCATCATTATGATGGTCTTCATATCTCCATGAACTCTGCTTAGTTGTTTTGGCACCAGTAGTGCAAAGATAATATGGATATATGTGTGTGTAAAATGGCCATTGTCATTACTCTGAAAGCTCATATACCTTTTGTGTTTACTAAAATCAGCACCTTATTTGTTTATTGCTATTTACAAAAATATGAGGAAAACTCTGAAATTCAAAAATTTGCACTTTATCTTTCATCTCATTTCTTGCTCAAAAGCTTCCTTCTCATCTCCTTACCCACAGTAGGTTGTGCCCTGGATAGGGCTGTATACATAGTAGGCTGTGGATCATAGGGGAGGGTCATGGGGACCCAGGAGTTGTCCCCTGGCACTTTTGGCACTATATGTGCTGTACAGTTTGTAGCATGACCACAGGTAGAAGGCAAAGAAGATCATGCAGCATCATAGCTGAAAGCCACAGATTGGATCAGATTGGATATGAAGAAGAAGAAAAGAAGTAGAAGCTGATGGAGATATGGGTCATGTGGCAATGCGCTACTTATGCTAGCGACCTGAAGGTGTGCCCTGACACTGAGACATGGTTGTAGTTCAACATGTTGTTGTGGTTGCCAAAGAGGTCATGACCTGTTTTCTGGCACATTTTAATGTGGGAGTCAAGAAAAATAGACTCAGATTTCTCTGGGGTTTAGCTGGATTTGGCCACATGTCCTTCAAGGGTTCAGTCCTAAGAAGGGGATACTGTCATATCCCAAAATCCCGACCCTGCACTCTCCCACCCCACTACACCTTCCTAACAACCTTGTCACCCCCTACACCATTCCTCCCTACTCCCCAACATCACCTCTGTTACAAAAATGGGGCCAGAGGCACCCATTTTCTCTGTTCTAGACACAGGACGAGGGAAGGGGGTGGGAAGCAAGTCCATATGATTTTACAATAGATATGGCAGGTGTTGTTATAGATGTTTTCACAGAGACATTACTCTCAGGTTTTTGGTTGATTATTGGTTAAACTCAATTACTATACAAATCATGTGATACAGAACCCATAAGAGTCTAAAATGGGAAATTCCCATTTCCATAACAACCTCCATCCCTACTGTCTCAGCCCCAGCCTGGACTTCAGCATGTACACCCTCAAGCCACCTCCATCCCAAGAGCTTGGTCCCAAGATGGAACATTCGGGACCTCCAGATTGCTCTGGCCTCCCAATGGACCTCCAACATACCTCTAAACCCTTCCCCTCTTCATTTCATTTAGTGGAGTCACCTGGCAGAGACTGGATGTGGGATGAAGGAGATGTCCCCTTGGCAGAAGGCTTTGGCCTCAGTGACTAAACCAGGTGCACTGTGCCTAGTTACATGCCCATGCCCTAACTTACTAACTGGCAAAGAGATCTAGAAGAGGGAAATTCTAGTCAATTTTATCACTAGGGTGTAACCTATCTACAAGTTATGTATATATAGTTACATAGAGGGAAGGCCCATGAATGGCAGGGCCGAGTGGAGCAGAGCTAACAGAGTTACATGTTAGCCAACTGAATATTACTGACAAGTCGGGTTACAGGGTTAGCAGGGTGGCAGGCTATACCCCAGAAATGGAAGGGAGGGATCAGCCTGAAGGTAGACTTGCAGGGCAAGCAAGTGAATTGCCCAGCAGAGGTGGGGGTGCACTAGTGGATGTCGGAGCTGTCTGGAGGCCTTTGGGACTCCATACTCAGGGAGGCATAGGTAATATATTGAATTGAGGGGGTGGTGACCATCAAGGGAGTTGGAGGTGGTTGCGGAATCTGGAGGCTCCAAGGTTAGTGACGAAGGAGTGGAGGTAATCCAGAAGGGCTGGAGGTAGTGGAGGATGATGGCCATGGATGGATATGACATCACCCAACATTCCTTGCATATGTAACTCCAGCTTCGGAGCTACCCACATCCCCCAGTGACCCCGCTCTTATCATCTTAAATTAGTCATCTTCCACTTATAGTACGACTGATGTCTTCTTTCAATTCAGTCAGCTACTTCTCCTTACCCATTTCCCATTTCCATTTATCCTCCAGCCTTCTACTCCACCCACCTTGACCCAACACCTTGGTCCCCCATTAAAAGATACCTTTTGGTACTTTTTGGTATCACTCAGACCTTGTCTAAAGTCCTTCCTTCTCCTCCACCTCATATATATACCTGTAAATTAGGACTTGTTGTACTTCAGTTCTAATCTGGACTAAAACTTACCCCCAAGTTCCCCTATGAGTGACTCATGTCCCCCTCTTACAAGATATCTCAGACATCTGAAATTAAGGACTAACAAAGACATAAAGGCACAGCACTCCTTTGCAAGTCACTGAGGCCACATCCTTCTTAG